>NC_042997.1:86135839-86445839 GCF_006345805.1 Octopus sinensis | reverse complement strand
CTGATGTATGAGTACCAACCTAAATGTCACTGGTCTGTATCTTTGCACTAATACTGTGCTGTGTCTCTTAAAAAAAAGATTGTTTAAGTCTTTAAGATCACAACACGAGTTCACTACAACACAATTTCTTTTCCTAAGCAGGTCCTACTCTATATTTAACATTGTCCCAAAACAAGTCAAAGCAGAAAAAAATCCCAACACCTTCAAATGAAACTTGGACAAATTTCTTTGAGGGATACCAGACAAGCCACTTGCACATGGATGCATCTCTGCCAACAACAACTCCCTACTTGAATGGACCATGATACCACAAAACTTGACTTAAAAATGTCTTAGCAGATCCTATCAGGTGGTGCTATTAAGTTAGACATGGCCTGGGCCAATCTTTGGTTGAAACATATCTAAATTGTCTATAGATATTATATGTAGGTACAACATATTGACATAAATAATGGAAGCACTGATAAGTAGAAAGTATTGTTCTCTAACACTGCTGAGATTATGTCTTTCTATAAGCAGGTCTGGGCTATTATAAAAACTTTACTTCAACCAGTTTTGCTGTCAATATAATGTCTTTTATATAAATGAATTAAGGTCTACAGATTATCAACAATTTTTTGTGTGTCCATTACAAAATATTTCATAACTCTTGGTGGTTTATTCAGTAATAGACTATGTACTATTTTGTTGTTTAGCCTTAGGCTAATCCTAATAAAGCAGACCTATAATCAAAAGCATTCCTGTCATGACCACCAAAGCATCCTTTTGCTTGTTAGTCAAGTGTTCATGTAGAGGCACCATATAAGAGCAGAAGAGTTCACTGTACTAAGCTTCAAAATTACTTATGCTTATTAGCTTATAGTACTGAGCTTGTTTTTTCTTCATATATCTAACATGAGGGAAAGTTGGGTGATGTTTTAGGTATAATAAATCCAGGCAGATATTTATAAAACACTCAGTTTTAAACAAATTTGATTAACTATATCCAATAATTAGACACCAGTAAATATAAGTAGAATAATATCCAGTGTAATTCTTCATGTATGACAAGTAAATTCAAATATTGCTAAGAAGAATTTAAAGAAATTCATAGTATAAGACAACAAGAATAAGAACAGAGAAAATCAGATCTTTAATTGGCAAATACATCATACATTACCAGCAATCGTTTCTATTTTGCCATTCTTCTTGTTAATATGTATGTATATATATATATATATATATATATATATGTATATAAACATTCTACTCAATGATGTGTGTTGTGTTTGTATGTATGTATGTATATATATATGTATATATATATATATATATATATTATATATATATATATATATTATATATATATATATATTTATAAAGTGTATCTTTAATGAATAACATTGCATGCTATTCTTCAAACAGGAAATTTGTATATTTGTTATATAATGCAATATATTTATTGCAGGGATCTTGACCCCCTCCAAGCCCCTCAATGGTCAGTTCGAATCACAATGACTGAGGACCCACAGTGTTTGCTACGTAAGTTAAGCTTTTCCTCCCTTAGATTTATACATGTTACTAATGTGTGATTGGTAAATGATTTGATAATGTAACTTGGTGTTGTGTGTTCCTAACTATTCATATTTAGATATTATATATGTATAAAGAATACTTATATAAACCAGATATAGCAACATGTGCATAATTATTGGTGCTTGTACCAATGTTGTATGTGTGTGCGTGTCTATATACACATCATCATCATTATTCAATAATCACTTTTCCATGCTTGCATGGGTCAGATGGAATTTGTTGAGGCAGATTTTCTATAATCAGTTGTGTTGCCCTTCCCGTCACCAACCTAACCTTCCAACTATCACATGATCACATGATGTAGGTATACATACATAGGAAACACACACACACATGCACAAGTAATGTAACAACATACATGTTGTTGGCAATTTCTTTTCCTTCTTTGGACTTTTCCCTTTCTTCTTTCTGACAAAGAGCTATGCTCGAAACATCAAACTCTTTCTTTTCACTGAGTATCAAGTTAATAGATTCCTTGTGCACATCCTCTTGTTGTCTGTTAATTTTATTCATTTATTTGAATTGACTATATATATTGTATAAAGGATCGTGGTTAAGGCTGGAACAATGAGAAGTAAATGCAAGGCAAATCACAAGAAAACAAATATATGAATTAATGTAGATTTACCTTGTATTCAATGTTTTGAGGTTATGATCCCATTTTCAAGAAAATAATGAATGTTGCCGATATGCGTGTGTGGAATGGACATGCGCAGAAAGGTGTTGCTGTAGCAACCAGTTAACTTCCTGTAACTCTCTTCTGTTGTTGATCTTAGGTTTCTTTTGGTCTGTGTGTGTGTGTGTGTGTGTGAGGATGGCCTCAGAGATTCTAAGGCTGCCCCTGTTCTGCTGTGTTGCCTTGATGTGCACTGTGAATTCCCGGGTCTGGCATTTCTGTAGATATTTCTTCATAGAAGTGTCTGCCTGCATGTGTTCCTTAATGCGTACATGCAGTTTTCTTGTTGTGCTTCCTATGTAGGATGTGCCACATTTGCCACAGATGATCTTATATACAATATAGGTCTTCTGGCACAATTCTGGGTCAGTGATGGGGCAGTTTGTTAATGTGCACTCCTCGGAGTAGTGAGAGGTGTTGTTCTTGGACAGAGCTTTTCTCAGGGAAGGGCTGGTGTACACTATCTGTATGTCGAGTCCTCCCTTGCGGTCTGCATGTCAATGCCAAGCAGTTCTTCAGAGACCTAACCCTGAATGGCTACCCACCATCTTTAGCTAAACAACGGCAACTAAAGAACATCAAGGTCAATAAACCCCGGAAGAACCATCATACTCCCAAGTCTGGCCTGTGCTTCCTAAAGGTACCACATTTTGACGACAGAACTACTGCAGCAATACAAAATGCTGTACACAGGGAAGGACTCGACATACAGATAGTGCACACTGGCCCTTCCCTGAGAAAAGCTCTGTCTAAGAACAATACTTCTCACTACTCTGAGGAGTGCACATTATCATACTGCCCCTTGAATTGTGCCAGAGGACCTATGTTGTATATGAGATCATCTGTGGCAAATGTGGCACATCCTGCATAGAAAGCACAACAAGAAAACTGCATATATGCATTAAAGAACACATGCAAGCAGACACTTCCATGAAGAAACTTCTACTGAAATGCTAGACCCAGAAATTCACAGTGCACATCAAGGCAACACAGCAGAACAGGGGCAGCCTTAGAATCTCTGAGGCATCCTCATACATCAAATGAAACCTAAGATCAGCAACAGAAGAAAGTTACAGGAAGCTAGCTGGTTGCTATAACAACACCTTTCCATGCATGTCCACTCCACACACGCATATGGCAACATTCAATAATTTCTTGAAAATGAGGTCATAACCCTGAAATATTGAATACTGATGCTGCAGTAGAAAACACTTACACAAAGTGCCACAAGGTGGGATTGAACTTGAAACCATGCAGTTGGGAAGTAAGTTTCTTACCACACAGTCAGGCCTGCACCTATAGTCACACCTATATATATATATATATATAGGTGTGACTATGTGTGTAACAAAAAGTTATCACTATCTTCATATAGAAATATCTTCCCTACTGCTACTACAACTATTGAGAAACATAAAATTAAACAAATTTACAAAGTAAAATTTATTTAAGTGTAGAAAGAATTGTCTGGAATTGTTTTAGCAATGTAAACTGTAATTATTGTGTTTGATCTAAATTCACAATTTTCTTTTCTTTCTTTTTTATATTTGTTCAGATGATTACCTAGAAGATTTCATCTTTTTGTGTCACAACAAAAGTGCTATGAAAGAAGTATTTACACCAGATGATGATCCTCTTGGTAGTTAAAGTTTTCTGATACTTGGATTTTTTTTTCACATGTTATAGATGTATTTGAATTGTTGGTGGTTGTTTTGTTGTACTTTTCATTGTTGAATGCATAAATTTAGTTTAATCTTTAAATGAAATTAAGTTACCATATTTGATTGCATAAAAGAAGCATGGACATATTAGATGCACTCCACAATTTCAGCAGTGCATATTACTCTTTACTTGTTTCAGTCATTTGACTGTGGCCATGCTGGAGCATCGCCTTTAGTCAAGCAAATCGACCCCAGGACTTATTCTTTGTAAGACTAGTATTTATTCTATCAGTCTCTTGTGCTGAACCACTAAGTTACGGGGACATAAACACACCAGCATCAGTTGTCAAGTGCTGTTGGAGGGACAAACACATATGCATATATACAACAGGCTTCTTTCAGTTTCCGTCTACCAAATTCACTCACAAGGCTTTGGTCGGCCCGAGGCTATAGTAGAAGATACTTGCCCAAGGTGCCACACGGTGGGACTGAACATGGAACCATGTGGTTGGTAAGCAAGCTATTTACCACACAGCTACTCCTGCGTCTATACAGGAAAAATATTTTCTTTTCTTTGTGCATTAAAGCATTACAGCCTGACTTTACATATAGGACCACATGTAATTTTTTTGAGACTATTTGGAATCTAAACAACAACAAAAAATCTGAAGTACTATTTTATCTTTCTGTTGAAGTTGCCAACTTCAACAGTGCTCTTGCCATATTGTATAGTAGCTACAACAAAAAGAAATAGCATACAAAATCCTAAGTACACCATTCACTTACTATATGCAGCAATAACTAAAGAACATATGCCATGTAGTCGCAGAACAAAAAGAAACTGAACATACCAGAATGCAGTACAGACAACTTTTTAAAATTTTTACGAATTAAGAAATAGAAAACTGTGTTAAATGGCCTTCACATAGCTTATACTGTCATCAAATATGGTAGTATAAATAAGCTTTTTCAAACAATTGATTTTTATTTTAATGGAATAGTAATGTTCTGTTTGTCAAATAACAGAGAATAACAAATCAATCTGGTGAAAAGTCTTCATTTGGGTTTATGTTGGGCTTTTGAACTGTACTGATTTTGCTTACTTTTGTACCAAGATGTTTGCATTGAAATCACTCCCAATGATAATATTAGAGAGAGAGAGTGTTAGGGCTACTTTAGAGGGTTGGGTTGAGTGGCTTCTCACTATTTTTTCAGGGTGTTGAGCTGGCAGAATTGTTAGCATGCCAGGCAAAATGCTTAGCAGCATTTCGCCTGTCCTTATGTTCTGAGTTCAAATTCTGCTGAAGTCAACTTAGCTTTTCACCCTTTTGGGGTCAATAAGTACCAGTTGAGCACTGGGGTTGATGTAATCAACTTACCCCCCCCCCCGATTGTTGACCTTGTGCCAAAATTTGAAAACGTTATTTGAGAGAGTGTTTAAATATGCTAGTTGATGTATGTAACATAATGGGTGAGAATTGTTATGGTATGTAGATGTGTATTACTGGTAGAAATAAAGAAAGTTTTTACTTTATACACAGTTACTTTGATATTTATTTTTCTGTGTCAATAGAATCTAAAATTAAGATTTAATATATTAAAGTAGCCATCTAGGTATCATACTTAATGTATATACATTGTTGACTGTTGCTGCAATATCCATCCAGAGATAAAAACTCTTTGGCTGAATACTGCAGTAACCTGCCTTTCAATGATTTATACACATTATGATACATAGATGACTACTTTAATGTAATACTGCTCCAATTGCATATGCTAAATATATATATTCACATGCACTCACACACATAGCTCCAAACACACAATTGTTGGAATATATTGGAATATAATTAATATTGTTTCTGCATATTTTTATGGTCATTAGATCCCTCAGCTGACATTAGCCAAGCCCTACATCGGTTAACGGAGCCTTCTGTGCCAACTCTTTCTTCTGTAATGTCCCAAGCCACCAGCAAAGTGAAAGTAAAGACCATAGAATGTCCCATTGGACAACCTCTCTTTAATGAAATTTTATTTGTAAGTATGCTGTTGTTCTTATTTAACCCTCAATTTAGTCCAGCTGTGAACTTTCCTTTTAAAGGCATAATGTACTCAACACTTTGTAAAGTTTTTGAGAATGTACTTGAGTGGGAGTTCAGTCTGGGTGATAATTCCTCATTTGGAATTTTGTTGGGTTTTTGAACTGTAAGGATTTTGCCTGCTTTTGTAATATCTGTATTGCTTTTGTATCCTGGTGTGTGCATTGAAATCACTCCCAACTTTGAGTTGACATATGTAACATGAAAGTATGATGGGCAAGAATGGTTATGGTATGTAGTTTTCCTTTTTACAATGATAAATATCATTTGAGAGAGGTTTGACTGCTATTTCTAACAGGTCAAATGACAACATAGATGCTTCCACATTGGCTTGATATATAAATATACAGTGTTACTGTGAGTGCAGAGGTCAGTGGTTCACATCTTGTTGAGAGGGCTGAACTGAGTTTCAGTGTGTAGTGATTGTGCATTTGCATGAAGTGTTGAGTTTATCTCCTGTGGGTGTGTCTAGAACAGAAATTAGACTGCATGGGCCTTATAAAACTCACTAGGGCTGACCACCCACTGATGGATTTCTCTGACTATAAAAGATTAAATAATCAATTCTGTTGTATAATAACTAAGAACAGACTGGTAAAGAATAAAAGAAAAGAATGATACAGATTTATCTGTTAGACTGAGAACATAGTTTTGAAGCTCTGAAATCCAAGGAGACTGGAGTGATGGCCTGAGTTGGCAATCAATAATCAATAGTTGAAGTGAGAAGTATAAATTCTAACATTTTAAGTCTTTTCTTTCATCTGAAAGTGAGGAAGAGAGAAAAAGTGTTGTTGTATGGGCAAATAAAATTTTATGGGTCTATAGGTAAAGTGACATTAGACTCTAGACTTGAATTTCATATTTTTGAATAATTGAACTCTATGACTCAAACTGTCACGGCTCTCAATTTTACAGAAGTACTGCTGTCCTTACCTGTAGAGTTTTAGAAGGCTGCTAGCTGAGTAGGTCATGGGTCATAGCCCATTTTTAGCTCTGTAATGAATCTATACATGATACTTTTAACTCTTAAATGATTTGGTCTACGAGAAGAGCATATTATGGTACCTGTTTACAACTCATTACTGTAAGCAGTGGGAGCACTATATGTATATTTGATGAACGTTTCATTCACTTGGAATACTGTAAATCCCATGAGTGTCTATGTGTGTGTTAGCTGCAGAAATTAAATACCTATGTGTAAAAGATATTGTTTTATTGTATATTGAAACAGATTTAATTCTTTATTCATCAGTTTATGTAGCTCTTGTGAAAATCTACTATATTTTCTAGAGATGTTAGTTGAGTTACATTTGTAAACTGTCCAAGAGAGCAGATTTTTATCTCATTTGCTTGAAGCCATGAAACCAGAGTTAAGTATCATCCCTTAGGAAGTCCTTTACAATATATTAACACTTGCATTTTTACATGAATATCTTTTGTAAAGAGATGAGCTTTGCTAGGTTCACTTATCATGAATCAGATACTTTGTCTGGTGTCAAACTCTTCAAATGATCATTTAATCATCCAATTAATTATGGGACTTTTTAATCTTCCACTCCTTCAAAGCAAATTTTCATTTGGTTTTCGATAGCCTGATTTATTTTTGGATTTTTTGGAAACTTCTAGTTTCTCTTTCCTGATGCCCGTCCTGACCAAGATCCTGATACCATCAACCAACCTTCTGAAGATTACTTTGAAGTTCCTCTTTCAAGAGTAGAGTTGAAACAGGTTTGTTTCATTATTATTCTCTGTTATTTTTCTAGTTTTGATGATCATTACCATTTTCTGGTTTTTTTTTTCCTACACTGGCATACACGAACTGGTCTTGCAGCATCAAACCACCACTCATAGTCCTTAGTCATTTGATACACAGAAAGTGCTAACTGGCAAACTTTGGTGTGTTTTTTGCATAGTCTTCTTGACTGGGCATCAGATATGGTGTGCAAGAGAGAAGACTGCACTGGTATGGTCATGTGATGTATATGGATGAGGACAGCTGCATAAAGAAGTGCCAAACTATGGAGAGAACCTGTGGAAGAGGTAAATCCAGGAAAACGTGTGGAAGTGGTGAAGCATGATCTTTGTATGTTGAGTTTCATATAGGCGATGACAAATGATTGAGACCTTTCATGCTTTGCTGTACTTGAGAAGACACGTAAAAGGCACCTGTGCTAGTGATATATATAAACGCATTCACTACACTCTTGGCGTGGCTAGCGTTGAAAAGGGGCCAAACCAGACTAGAGTCTGGTACAGCTATCTGGCTTACCAGTTCCAGTCAAACTGTCTAACCCATGCTAGCATGGAAAACAGACTCTGAATGAAGATGATGATAATGTGAATAAATATGCATTACATTTGACAGAGTAATCTGAATGCTAAAGTTTTAAGATGCTGGGGTGTGATTTGAGGGAAATTTTTCTATTTTAACTTTATAACTTCATCCTACAGAGAATTGATTTAATGATTTTATTTTAGGAAATGGCTAAACAGCTGAAGTCTGCACCCCTGGATAGCCTCACTACACGAATGGCCACATGTTTGTGCCTCATAAACCGGAATCATGGTGGTTGGAAAGCAGTGGCACAACTATGGCAAGAAATTGTGTTGGAGCTTCGCTATCGTCTTGATAACAATTATTTAATCTCTGGGTAAATTTTGCATTTCTACTCAACCATTTTAAACAAATTTTGCTGATGACACTCATACCAATTGTTTCATGTTCCTAGTCACATATTCAGCCCAAATATTTTGCCTGTTTTATGTTCAAACCAGATAGAGCTGGCCTCTCATGCCTATCCTACCATATCATTCTAGAACTATACCGTCACATAATCAAAATCTCAAAGCTATGAGATAATGCATGATTAATTCAAAATATTGTGAATAAATAAACATTACATTTAAAACAGTAGTTTGAATGCTAAAGAGTTAAATCAACTGTTTAGGTCACTGACACTGAGTTCTCTCCCTCCCCCCCTCTCTCTCTCTCTCTCACACACACACACATCAAAGCTTTATTTTGTTATTTCAAAATTTATTGTTTTGATTCGGTTAACAGGATTGAATGTGGACCTCCGAACATGGGGAGCTGTATTCTTCATCAGAAATTGCAGGTGAGTAAAGAGAATTCCTCCTCCCCTAAACATTTTTTCTTTCTTATTCCTTGTTTTTGTTATCTTAATGATGTCTTTCTATATAAACCAAAAAAATAAAAGCATTATTATTATTTTTATTATTTATAAACAATATAATAAGAACAAATGATAACACACCAAACTAAATGTTCAACAGTATTCAGTTTCACCCCACTCTCTAACTTAGAGTTCAAACCCCACTGAGGTTACTTTTGTCTTTCATCTTACTGGGATCAGTAGAATAATTACTAGTTAGGTACTGAGGTTGATTTAATCAACTGTATGTAGTTGCTCAACCTGTTAGAAATAGAAGCTAAATGTTCAGATATTGATCAGGTTAACTTTCTTTTGCCTTTCTTCTGCTGCTAAAATAAATACCTGTAATATACTGAAACAAGTATAAAAGATAAATCCCAAGTAGTTCATTGTACCTATTTTGTTTCATTTATGTTGCATTTGGGTATAAAGCATGAGACCCATAGCTTCCAAGGCCTCACTTCTTACATCATGTGGTTAACTGAACTAAGACAGTGAAAGTTAGATTGTCTTTAACACATCCTGTGCAACACTGATTACTGGAATGTTAATCGTAGACCTTGGGACTCCGATAGTCCAGCATCTTTTTGTCCTAATCAGCTATGGTTTAGAACTTACATTAGCAATTATTATTTATCATTATGGTCAGGTTCCAACCTGGGGTGCAGCATCAGTCTACCTTCCACACTTCTTGCTCTATCATCCTCCGGGTGTCCTAGTGGTGGAGAGGGGAAAGGCCTTCAGATATAAAGGTTAGCTGTGAATATAAAAATAAACAGTCCTGGACCAAACATATCTAGAGGAGTAAACCTCAATGATAAAAATTGCCAGCTTTGAATTGCGGGAAGTTGTTATGCAGTGGATGCAAGCTTCAACAAACTGATTCATTGGATACATACAATTTCTGCCTCACTGAAGGAGATTCTGTATCTACTAATGAGGAAATGCAGTCTACAGGAGGTGTATATGATCCCTGTCAGTATTAAGCTACTGAAAGGCCAAAATGACAAGGTTTACATTAGCAAGCTTGTTATTTGCCTCAACATTGTTCAGTAAACTTTTATATGTAACATAATTCCTTAGTCTCATTTCTGAATTGAATGTTTGTAGATGCTAAATTGCTGTATCGAAAAAAGAAGGAAGCGAGAAATGCAGTCACTGGAGAATGCTCGAACAGGGAGTCCACAAAACTCATCACCTCATCATAATCGTCATAGCAGTGGGGAAGATAGTCCTTGGGATTCTCCACGTCACAGTATGTTAGCAGCAGAAATGCACAGTCGGCTTTCACCATTGATGAAACATAATCTGATGCGACCAGACTCTCGGACTTCAGCTAGTATTGATAGTTATTCAGGAAGTGATGAAGAATTCTTTGACTGTGATGAACACCAAAAAGAAGCTTCTAAGAATGAAGACGTAGAGATGGAAGATGAGAGTGAGTCTGGTTTTCCCGCTGATGTAGCAGGAGGCAAGAGTAAGGGGGATGGCAAAGATCTAGGTGGAGAGTCTTACGTTTCAACTGAACCTGAGGGTCGCTTGCGGGTATTTGGCAATGCTAAGCTTTCAAACATGAATGAACAGCTGTATATTCCTGTGACACAAGAACCTGCCCCCATGACTGAAGACATGCTTGAAGAACATGCAGAAGTTCTTGCCAGGTAAGTTGTATCTTCTTTTTTTTTTTAAGAAACCTTCACAAAGAAAAAAGAATTTGCATTCATTTTATTCACTGTTGATATTAGTTGTTTATTGTTATCATGTTAGCATGGCTGTATGGATGAAAAGCTTGTTTCTCAATCGTGTGGTCTTGGGTTCAGTCCCACTGTGTGGTAGCTTAGCCAAATATTTTTTTCTCTAACCCCTGGCCAACCAATGCTTTGTGAGTAGATTTGGACAGAAACTGAAAGAAGCTGGTCATATATGTATGTATTTCCCTTTGTCTAGGCATCACATGATGATTGTAAATGAGCATTATTGTCATTACAAGTGAGATTGTTCATGTTCTGTCTTCTAAGAAAAACATGTCTAGCTATGGGAAAATATTACCTTGCTTGGAAACAAGCAAGAGTTGGTGACTGGAAGGGCATCTCAGGTCAGGTCAGGGGGCATGCACCATTGCTGTGTATTGCTACATCCACCATTTGTTGGGATCTGCTCAGGTCATCCTGGGTGATACTCTGAGCAGTGATCCAGTCAGCACCCGTCTTTGCTAGATACCTCCTCATCCGTCGTGACCATGAGGTAGATGACCAACTCGAGCCGTCACCCCAGTTGGATCCTCAGAAGAGGGAAGATGGTATGCAGAATCCAACTCAGAAAAACCAAGCATCATGACCAGTCATGCATCATACAGGTAGCATGATGCATCCTGGTTTCTGAGTATAGTTGTTGGTTGAATATGAAATCCAATCAATGGCAGTCCATAATCTTGCTAAGTATCCTTGTTCCAGAGGAGTTCAGGCAGTTCCAAAGGCTCCAGACAATGTCTAAGTCACCCAACTGTAAAGCAAGACAGGGATGTCCAGAAACCTGACGACCCAAACCTTTGTCCTCTTGCTCAGGTATGCTAAGCATTTTACAGCATGCACTGGATACTTTTTCTGTTCTACTTGCACTAGCGAAGTTGCAAGACTACAAACCCTGAGGGGGCGCAACTTTATGCTAGAAGTCGAGGCATAAAGATGAGTAAAGTATAAAAGAAAAGGCTCCAGAACACAACACGTTTTTTGCTGTGATTAGCCATGCAGCTTACTCACATTTTAGAAGAGAGATTAGGAATAATTGGATGAAGCTGGAAAGTGAGAAAATTGATAGTGGTCAGGTGTCAGGGTGGACCTTCAGGATACAAGGTTGGTAGGAACAGTTGGTATTGGGGTTTCTTTTTACAGCAGGATTTCGTTTAATGCCATGTTCTGCATCCACATATCGGTATATGGCAGCAAACTGGTCTTAAGTTACAAGGAAAAATTTCTGTTGGTTCAAAGTTTTCTTAATTCTGGTTGTAGTCATAATTCCAGGTAAATAGATAAAAGTCTGGTTTTGATCTTCCATTTACATTACATTGTAATCTCCTTTTGAAAGCACAAACATCATAACTACCTCTTGTTATTGGATCATCAGGATCTGTAGGACATCAGACGGAAATCTTATTGGTATTTACTTGTGTTTATTTACACTCTTAATTTGAACTCCACCAAAATCGACTTTGTTGTTCATTTGGAGGTCGGTGAATAAGTACTAGTCAAGCACTTAGAGTCGATATAATGCGCTATATTCTCTACCACAGTTTGACATTGTGCTTCGAGTTAAAAACAATTTATGTTATATAAAGTGATGGAATTTTCTGTGTTGACGAAAAAAGTTGTCTCCCTTATCGACTCTACTATACTTAACATTTTCTGGTCTTTTTATAAACTAATTTTCTAATTGAAATATATAACATTTATTCGATAAGTTCAAATTTACTCTCATATAATGACTCGATATAATACTCTATAGTTATACTTGCATAAATTCTTATGAGGTTACTTTAATATAGAAGAACAGTGTTTATATTTATTAGCTAATTAAGAAAGTAGGAATAGAGCAAACAGCTGATTTTATTAAAACAATTTTGATTCATAGAATAGAGAACTAGTTTAAATGTATAAACTATATGTGCTGTAGTTACTTCGTCTGGCCTTCTGTTTCTTCTAAATTCGCATTATGTTATATTCAACTATTTATTTCATCTTCTCAGTTTCAATGTTTAGTTTTCCATTTTTCTGACAAAAAGTTGGTTCTTCTGCCAAGTCAAAAGTGATTACCATTCAGCATGTTCATACTGACAGACAAGATTATAATCTGTTAATGCTTCATGTGTTCATTTCTTGCAGACTGGGTTCATCAGCTGAAGGGTCCCAACTAAGAGCTAGGATGCAGAGTGCTTGTCTACTATCTGATATGGAATCTTTTAAGGTGATGTAAATTTCATTAATTTCTTTTTTTTATAATTGTTTTGTCTTTTGATTACAGAAGAGACAAATGAGACTAATAATAATTTTTAACATTAGTAACATCACATCACTGAAATACAGGTCTTGTTTGGATTCACTTGTATCACATTCCTAATAAAGAAATCTTGTTAATTCCTTTTCAAATTATAGCTGAAGCTTGTAGGAGTGAAATTTGAGATATTTTTGCTAGAATATGGTACCAACATAGCCATGGGCAAGAATTAATTTTTTTTTGCAAGCATGCAGTTTTGGATTCAGTACTTTTGGTAAGTGTTTTCTTGGGTTGACCAAAACTTTGTAAGTGAAAGCTGATGGACAGAGGTTGTGTAGAAATTTTAATATGTGTTAAAGTACAAAGTATTGTGTGAACACAAAGGATAAAAAAGAAAAGAGTATGCAATACATTTTGTAGTGTTTCATCTTAACATATTGTATTCTAAAAACTACACTAACCATTGCTCTGAGTTTCTTGTCCTAATCTTCTAGCAACCTTTAATTAATCTTATTTGTTTTAGCTGCAATTTGGGAAGGCCAGGGTGATGAATTAACAACCTTTCTTAATCAGGAATGTGTTACAAGTGACTTCAAAATATAAGACTCACTAATGTGATCATCATCATCGTTTTACATCTTCTTTCCATACTGATATGGGTTGGACAGGACATTACAGTCAATTGTGTGTTCACCTAAATCGAGTGTGGAGTCTTGTCTTACTGAAGTTTTTTTTGGCTTGATTTCTACAGCAGGATGTCTTTCTTAACACCAATCACTTTACAAAAGGTGCTGGCTGCTTTTTTTTGGAGCACCAGTACTGGTGAGATGCTATGTCTTCTAGAAGACCAAAAGGTCTTTGCAATTTACTGAGTGTACTGGGTGCATTTTTCACAAGATAGCCATGTCCTTGATCTCACAATCACATCTTTGCTGGCATGCCAGCTTCTGTAAAGTGTGAAAATGATAAAGGCATAAAAGATGGTGAAGAGAGGAGAGGGATGTATAATAAGGGAGGAGTGATAACAAAATTTCATCAAAGGAGACGAAACTTTGAGTAATGGCTAATGAAGTTTTCAGTTCACACACTATATATATATATATATATATATATATATATATATTATTGAAGGTGCATGGCTCAGTAGTTAGAATAGTGGGCTTACAATCACGAAGTTGTGAGTTCAATTCCTGTGTGTCGTGTTCTTGAGCAAGATACTTTATTTTATGTTGCTCCAGTTCACTCAGCTGTAGAAATGAGTTGCAACATCACTGGTGCCAAGTTATATTAGTCTTTGCCTTTCCCTTGGATAACATCTGTGGTGTAGAGAGGGGAGGCTGGTATGCATGGGTGACTGCACAAACAACCTTGCCCAGACTTGAATCCTGGAGGGGAACTTTTCAGGTGCAACCCCATGGTCATTTGTGATTGAAGTGGGTTTTATCCTGTATAGGTAAAGTATTACAAAAATACCATGTGGTATTATTGAAGGGAGTTTTATCATATATAGGTAAGATATTACAAAAATACCTTAGTCCAGTTGCATCCTTTTACACCATTGTGGATGTAGCTATTTCATCCCTTATGAGATTGATAAAATAAGTGCCAGGAAAAGTACTCTGTTAATATGTCTAACTCAGCTTGGTTCTAGTCAAAAGACTGAAACCAGTAAAAGAATAAGATGTTGTGAGTGAAGTATGTCAACCGTAGAATAGAATTCATAGTAATCATCTTCATCTCGTTCGAAAACTGAAGTCAGTTTTACCTTTCATCTTTTCTGGGAAGATCAAATAACTATCAGATATATACTGAGTCAACTCAGGTGATTTTCATACTCTTCTTCATAAAGATTGGCCTTGTGTCTGTTAAAAAGAGGTAAATTGTTATTTTTGTCTTTTCTGTGATGACATGGATAACATGATTTGCAATTATAAATTTAAAGGAAAATAAATATTTGAAATGCATGTTTTATGACTAAATATATACTTTTGAATAACAAATCAGTTTGTATGTTTGATTATTTAGACTATGAT
Organism: Octopus sinensis; assembly: GCF_006345805.1. NCBI lineage: Eukaryota > Metazoa > Mollusca > Cephalopoda > Octopoda > Octopodidae > Octopus > Octopus sinensis. Next base: position 86,430,632 of record NC_042997.1, on the reverse strand, counting down.
AAATATGGTAATGTTATTTGTCTAAGTCATATTATTCTACTTTGTAATATAACCATTCAACATCTCCTATTCTTCCTAATAAGAATTACTCCTTGAGACATAAGGCCATACTGTTTTTTTGTAAGAGAGTTGTATAACTGACTGAACTGACATCACATCGTTGCAGTTACTCATTTTTATTGATTCAGTGAGATGAAAGTTGATTCTAGTGGAAGTTAACTCCGGTCCAAGATGAATGAATCTATATACTGTAATTCTTTTAGATTAAAACTTTATTATCTTGATCTTCTTCATCAATTTACATCATTTCTAACATCTGTTTTTAAAAATTATTCATGATTTTTCAAACAAAATTTTTTAATGTGATATTAAAGCTATTTCCTTTTAATTCTATTTTCACTTATTTAAAAATCTTAAAGGAACTAAAACGACTTCTTTTTATGCTCTTATCAGAATCTATCAAATTTGGTAACTGAATCCTATATTAAAAATATATCTTAATTATTTTGCAGGCTGCAAACCCAGGATGTATGTTAGAAGACTTTGTCCGATGGTATTCACCTCGTGATTGGATTGATGAACAAGTTGATGAGAATGGTGCTGTTGTTGTTAAAGGTAAATGAAATAAGAAACATTATCATCTTCACTTAATGTTCACTTTTCCATTCTTGCTTGGGTCAGACAGAATTTGCTGAGGTAGGTTTTCTTTTGCTGGATGCCTTTCCTGCTGCTAACTGTCACCTGTTTCCAAGGAAGCTAATATTTCCCCATGGCCAGACATTTTCCATGGAAGACTAGAAATGGACAATGTCTCAAGTGATATCAAGGGAAGGAATTATATGCATATCTGTGTGTGTGTGTGTGTGTGTGTGATAGGCTTCTTCCATTTTTCATTTACAAAATCCACTTACAAGGCTTTGGTCAGCCCAGGGCTATAGTAGAAGGCACTTGCACATGGTGCCACACAGTGGGATGGAACCTAGGACCACATGTAATGTTGTCATTATTGCCTGATGTCACTGCATTCTATCTGCGACAATGCAGATAGAAGATGACGAAACACACATATTTTAAAGTTTAATGAGGATTAAGGAGAATCTGAATAATGATGTGATTCTGAGCATCAGCGAGGAGAGTCTGTGTTGTCTTTCCTGAAGGAGTTTCAGTTGGGAATTAGGGATAATTTTCTAAAGTCTTTGGCCTTGTCCAGAATCATCAGACTCATCTGAGGTATATATAGAGTCTTGCACATATTGCTGATTTGTGGGGTTATGTTGAACAATTGTCATGTAGGGGTACAGATTTGGCTATCTGTTGAGTCTGTTCTGAAGATCAACTCATTCCTTCCTTTGACAAAGAAGAATCAGTAGTTTTCCATTATTTGGTGGCTGTGGCAAAGGAATTTGTATAAATGTAGTTGAAAGGATTAGGGGACACAGCTGGTCTCTTTGGAGCATACTTTCATCAACTTCAAGTATTCTCTGTAACCCACCTTTCATAAAATTTATTAAAGTGGTATGCCTAAACGGGCTTGCTCTAATTATGTGGTTGATGGCTGGCAGCAAAAACTGAGAGAAGGAACTTGCCTTTAGTGTGTTAGGGTAATGTGAGGGTTGTGAGGGGAAGCTCTTATATACCTTACCTAATTGCCCCCCACACCCTGCTATTTTGGTGATTTTATTATTTTGTTTTTCTCTATTGTTTTATTTTTTATTCATGTTCCTTTTGAGATATTTTTGATCTTACTTGTTTACTCAGTGTAAATGCCTTACTATTTCTAGTTTGCAGTTGTCTTTTATTCTGTTCTCAATGTCTGGGGCTCATATGAATGGCCAATAAAAGAAATTATTTTTGTTGTTGATGTGATTGTGGTGCCACTTAAAATTCGGATTTGCTTGTCACATGCCCAGCAAACGATGCCTATTAATTCTCTTCCTGGCCTTCCTTTAACTGTCTATTCTTTTTTAAAATGTTTGGGTGTGTTTTGAAGGGAATTTGACTGCTATTTTGAATAAGATGATTTTCCCTAGTATTCGACTGGCATTTCTTGCAGGCTCAATGACTGCATTGGGGCTCTCTCAGTGGACTGTTTGAAATGTTTGTGCCACCTGTATGTTAATGCATGTTTGGTTCCAGAATAAGCATACTGTAATTTTAGTTGTATTGTTATACTGATTTGTACAATATTTAATGTTTTCATTTTTTAGGGCAGTTGAGTCAAAGAATGAAGATTCCTGGGAATATGTGGTCAGAAGTTTGGCAAGGGGCTCGTCCTGTACCTGCACATAGACAAAAACGACTTTTTGATGATACTAAAGAAGCAGAGAAGGTAAGTTTTTCTTGGTTAAAAAAAACCCCAACTTTTGTTATATTTTACTTCTGTGTTAGGGATAATTAGAAATGGTTGAGTTGATAGAGTACAAAGCACCCTACTAAGAAGTCAACAGTTTATATCTCTTCATTGCTCAAGACAACTCTCAGTGGCTGAGCTCACCTTGCTCCAAATAGTTATTATGATGGGTATAACTTATTGATCTATGTTTTGGCAACACTGGAATTGACCAGTGATTTGTCGGTTTGAAGTACTGTGTTCAGTTAGTCCATTAGGAAAAGCTATTTGTGATAAGTTTGGCAGCCTATACAGATATATAGTTATCTGTCATTTTGTGTTTTGGAATCCAGAGATGAACACTGGTTGTATGGATCCTTATTCTATTTGGATAATGAAACACTTGACATATAACAGTTCCGAGTTTTGGAAAGCAAGGGTAAAGTTCCTTCATGCTGAGCTGCTTTTTATCTCCTGGTTGAAATTAATCCACTTTACTTCACTCATACCATTAATGTTTTTGTCACAGTCTCATACCTTTCCTCCTTTAAGAGCATGGCTGTTTAGTTAATTAAAGCTTGGAAGTTCAGCTGTGTGAGTGTGTATTTGTGTCTTTTTGTCCTGACATTACATAATTGTTGTAAATGAATGTTATTCATTTGCAATATTCTGTGAAAACATGTCTGGCCATGAGAAAATATTACCTTACTCAGAAACAGGTAAGGGTTGGTGACAGGAAAGGCATTCAGCCACAGAAAATCTATGTCAATAAACCCAATCCAACTCATGCAAGCTTGGAAAAGCAGACATTAAAATGATGATAATGAAGGGTTCCAAATTTATAGGTGCAAGAAGACCAGTTCCTTATAATCTTTCAAAGCTCTTCTTAAGTGGATAACAGATACAATTAGATATAGCTAATATGGTTAATAGTCATTTTGAAATATTGGATGTCGTAGGTTTATGAAAGAATTAGACAGTGAGGGAGTTTCAGAAGGATACATTTCTAGGAAAGAGAAAAGACAGAACACAAGAACTGAATGCAGAGATGTCAAAGGAAGGAAGGAAGGAGGGAGGGAAGAAAAATGGAAGTTAAAATGTTATCTTGTAAATCAGAAAATTCAGAAGATATGTAATAAAAAGGACACAGTTGTTATCATAATTTACCACTCATATCGTTTGTAAATATCATATATCACTCATGATTTGGGTTTGTCATCAACAGGTGCTTCATTTCTTGATGTCTCTGAAACCACCTCAGCTTGTTGAATACCTGTTACCAGTACTTTCACATACTGCCATCCTGAAAATTATTCAAGAAGGTAAATATAATTTTATATAATTTGTGTTTCATTAATACCTGTATATTATAGAACTTAATGGGGTTTTTTAAAAGAAAAGAAACACTACTGTTGCCTCATTTATCCTGAAAAATTCTCTTGACATATAGTTAGTATAATAGATGTGGACAGACCTCATAGCTATTGTTAGTAATGGTACAAATTCTAAAACTGCAGAAGAATATGATGTGTGATCCCAGGTCAGCCAGATCAAGGTGACCTGTGGCAAAAGACATTCCAACTGTGAGCATCCCATCATTTTACAAGACATAGTGTATGTAAGCCTACATTATCCAATGTGTCATTCTACTTTTAAGGTTATAAGATTGATTTGAGAGGTCTGTGGCTACTCTTTTTAGCAAGTTTCCTTCATTGGTTTGTAATTCATATGATTTTTATGATTTGTGCTTTGTTTATTGGCAGAAGACCAAGAGTTTCCCAAATTGAAGCAACTTCTTGACCAAATTATTTCCAAAGCTGCAAAAGTAACCCGTTCAACCTCTCCTGGGGTACGGAAATATGAGGTGAGGTTACTGCTAATTTTCATATCTTAGTTGAGATTATTTTGCTTGGAGAGTTATGTAACATTATGTACTACAAGTTAATTCTGCCTATAGGGAAGGGTATATATATATATATATATATATATATAGAGAGAGAGAGAGGTGTAGGTGTGTCTGTGTGCTTAAGAAGCTTGTTTCCTAACCATGTGATTTTGAGTTCAGTCTTCCTGCATGGCACCTTGGGCAAGTGTCTTCTATTATAGTTCCAGGCCAACCAAAGCCTTCAGAGTGGATTTGGTAGATGGAAACTGAAAGAAGCTCATTGTACATACATATGTATGTACCTTTGCCTAGACGTGACAGCTGTAAATGTGCATCATTGCCATATAAGCGAAATTGTTTGTTCCCATTCTTCCGTGAAAAACATATCTGATCATGGGGAAATATTACCTTGCTTGAAAATAGGTATATATATATATGTATACATACACACATGCAAGTATGTGTTACTTTCTTCATGTAAGTAGTGTCCTTTGTTCCCAATCTTCCATAAAATCGTATGGAGTTGATATCACCTTACTTGGAAAGAGGTGGAGGTTGGCAACAAGGAGGGCATCTGACCATGGAAAATCCACTTCAGTAAAATTCCTTCTGACCCATGTGAGCATGGAAAACTGGACATTAAATGATCATTATCGCTTCTATAAATTCAAATCTATCCACAAGTATAGTTTGAAAAAAAGGACACTTTCTGATAATCAATGGACTATGAGACTCACTATCACCTTCACAAAGTTACCTATCATAATGTATATCTTATTTCAGTACTTGTATTATCTGCCTTAAGATTAAATGCCAGTTCAAGAGGTTTTTTTTTTTTTTCCCTAGGATCTGATCCAAATGATCTCATTAGCTGAAACAGTGATTGCCCGTGCCAAGTCCCTGAAAAACAAATTCACAAAAGACTTGCTTGAACAGAAAGAAGCTGAAGAAGAACTCACTCTCTTTGTGTCTAGCCTTTTGCAACAATCAGAAGTTATTGTGCGTGGAGGTCCGTATGGACCTGCTGGTTCTGTAATACACAAATTATTTGTTGCTGCTCAAAAGGTTTGATAATTTCTTTGCTTTTATTTTTATCTTTATGCTTACATTTATTCACGAGTAATGTAATAATTCAAGTAAATCTGTAAGGAATCAGTATTATTATTATTATTATTATTATTATTATTATTATTATTATTAAGGCAATGAGCTGGCAGAATTATTAGCATGCAGTACAAAATGCTTAGTGGCATTTCTTTCAGCCTTATATTCTCAGTCCAAATGCCACCAAGGTTGACTTTGCCTTTCATCTTGAAGTAAGTACTTGTTGAGAACTAGGGTCAATGTAATTGACAAGCCCCTTTCCCCAAATTTCAAGCATTGTGCTTCTAACAGAAAGGGTTTTATTATCATTATTATTGGAGTGGTGAAGTAATAGAATCAGTATTTAGTTTTATTATCTTTCTGCTATCTTGTTATTAACATGTTAGAAACACTGACTACTGTGCAACTGATGAAAACACAGGCTTGCACATTTCATGGAAATCAAACCAATGAATGAGCTGCAATGTGGTTACAAACTTGCTAAAAATAGCTACCAAATTTCTCTTGAATCACCTTGATCAGGGTTGATATGGGGCCTAAGCAACAACAATATAATGATTTGGTTGCTACTCATAGAAGATCTAGTGATCTCCACTACCTAACCTAATGTATTCTCAAGAGTAGTACTGGGACAGATTTATCTCATTCTCTTTATGCTATAAAACTGTATCAGCCTGAAAAGCACATATACTTTTAATACTGCCTTCTTTATGGAAGGCAGTAGGTAACAGTAAGTGGCAATAAAGATGAGACTGGCTCTATTTAGTAATTGATACTATGAGATTATCAATTTTGGAGGCTAAACAATAATCTTATGGTGTCAAAAGTAATTTTGATTAAGATGACAACGATAATAGTAATGCTCATGATTATGTTAATGAGTTCTTTTGTTATGCAATCTTGTTAAAAAATCATGTAAGTAGTGAAAATAAAATGCTTAATATTAATTTTTTTCTCTGATCTCAAAAATTTCAGGCAGCCCATCTTATTTTAGAAGATGAATCATCTGAAGACCAACCAAATGGCAATGCTGAAGCTGAGAAGTACAAACCTCCAAGTACAGTGCCTGACTTTCCTGAACCAAGTGGGAGGGAATACATCCTCCGTACCATAGTTCCTCGGCCTGCTCCCTATTCTCGACCTCTTCCTCAGAGGATGTACTGTGTATTGGTGGATGGAGATTATCGTTTAGCTGGTGCTTACACCTCTGATACACTTTTTGAATGAACACCATCTCAATCTCTTTAAAAAAATATTAAAAAAAATAAAAGAAAAAAAAAGAAAGGGAGGAAAAACAAATGAAAATCTTGTCACAAATTCTTCCTTTTGTTGATATCTTACTTTAAAATGAAAGCAAATAATTATTAAATGAAGCAAGATCTTCCTTTTGTTAAAGATGATAGCAACATATTATTTCTACAGCTCAATGTTAGATACAAAAAGTGCTCCTCCCTCTATTCTCCCACTTCATTCTGTGATTATTTTCAAACCCAACTGAGAATGTAAAAGAACATTTTTATTTTGATAAATACCTTTTTCTTTTTTTTGCTAAAATTGATTTTTTGACACAACCACATATTTTTTTAAATGCTCTGATATACATTCTTGTTAGTGCTAAAGAGATTTATGCATACACTTGCATACACACACACATACACACAAAATTTACATGTATGTAGGTCAATGAGTTTAAGCCTTGCTATAGACTACAGATATTGGTGTCATGTTCTTTGAAAAGATATACAAGTCTATTTGCTTTAGTTTGCTTGAATCTTCCTTGTCTTTCTCTGCCTACCTATCTATTTACTACATAAAGGCAGGTTCTACTTCATTGTATTAAAAATGGTAACAAATTGTAATAATTGCTTCAATAAAAGTCCCTCCCCCACACTTTTGCTAGCATTGCAAAATAAAAAAAAATGTTATATAGAAAGCTAACACATAAACACATATTGGCATGTGTTTATGTGGGAGTTTACACACACATAAATGTGTGTATATATATATATATATATATATATATATATATATACACACACATTTTTGGAGGTTAAACAAATGACTGGAAAACTTGTCAACTAATTAAACAGTCATATTTCCTAACAGTGTACATCATTAGTATGTCAGTTGGATGTAAAGCACTTCCTACACTAGGAGATAATAGAATTGTTTACAGACTCTCCGCTTGTCACCTTAAATATACCTTATGGAAAAGGCTGTATCTTAACTACACAGGTATTTGTGTGTATACATATATATGTAATAGATGATGTTTTTTGATGTATAAATGATGAGTAGTGTTGAGTGCAAGTATTAGAGTTTATATAGGTTTTAAGGTTGCTGATTTCCAGTGTAGCATTTAGATTCTGACTGAGACCTAGTTTCAGTTTATGGTTGTTGTCTCAGCTGTCATTAATGCTGTTGAATAAGATACTGATATCACAGTGTCTCATTGTTATTCTCCCTCTGTATAAGTGCTATTGAGGATTTGCAATCAGTGTAACAAATCAATATTATTGCTGTTTTTTGTTATTGAAATGTATGGAAGTTTTACTCAAAGTCATATTGCTCATTAATCTTTCTATCTCTCTCTATATATATATGTGCATTTTTGTATGTGCATGCATACATACACTCAGACACATTTTTTATAAAACTGAAGCTGAGAGCTTGTCTCGCGCCCTGAGTTTTATACTACTGTGCTCTTCAGATGAAACATTGAAAATCATAGTAGTGTATTGAGCACTCCTTTCTCATTTATCTGACATTAAGCAATGTGTGTGTGTGTGTGTATATATATATAGAGAGAGAGAGAGAAAGAGAGAGATGCATACACACATGTATCTCAAATATAGAATGCCCTTGCAAAGTGGAGTATGGTTCTATGCTTGAAGCTTCCAAGATGTGAACATGAATCATATATCTTATATGAATTATATGTTGTGTTGTGGCTCTATGCTATGAAGCTGAGTTTAATTCTATCAGACTTCACTTCTGTTGCAATGCTAGAAGGGGAGCCAGAAAACTATGTGGCAAACAAATGTTATACAGATACATGAATAGTATCTGTACTGTTGTCTGTTTTATCTATTCATAAAGAAAATAGTCCTGTTTTTGAATGTCTGCTCAATTATCTGCTCAATTTAGATTTAAAATAAGAGCAAATGCTTGCTCAATTTGTTTATAACAACATAATATTGCTCAACTTTGATACTAATTAATAATTATCCACCTATGATATTAATAGTGTATTGGTTTGTGAACCAACCATAGGTCTACACATACAAAAAAAAAGTTGCTCAGTTTTATTGCCTGCACTTGACTTCATTAGCAGAATCAAAGCTTTGAAGTGAAAATTTGGATTAATAATTTCACATAAAGATCTTGTGTGAGTATATGTGAGGGGTTTGGACTGTATATGTATGAATAATATACATAAGTGTGTGTGTATATACATACATACATACATGTAGGCATATACGCTTACATATATACACAATGTGTATGCATATTCACACACACACACGTGTAATATACAAATATGGATACACACACAAACATCTGTATATTGATATATGTTTATGTATATAAATATGTAGATATATAAATGTATATACACATGTATATGTGTATATATACATATGTATGTCTATATATGTATTGTATAAATATGCATATGTATGTGTGTATATACATAGGTATATGCTAATATATATGAATGTGTATGTATATATATATATATATATAAATATATGTGTGTGTGCACACGTTATACATATATGTATATATATATGCATGGCTATAAATTTTCACATTTATCATAAATATTAGACAAAATATTAATGTCTACAGTATTCTTTAAGGGAATGTCTTAGGTATATAAAAAATGTATTCTGTTTGTGCAGAGATCTGGCATTTTCTTGAGACTGTATATCAGAGTTGATTATATTTTCTATCTGCACCAAATTTGCTGTTTTTTTCTTGTCTTGTGATACAAAAAATAGCATGTAATAATACATTTAATTCTGGCGTAGCTATGAGAGTTATTAGCTGGAATATTGGTAATGGTGATGGTACATGCTGCTATTTCTTTTAATCTTCTAAAGCAATTTCTTTTGGCTTCCATTTCAACCTTTTTTATCTTGTACTTTTGCAGCCTTTGTCTTTCTTTTCACTACACATTGTCAAAAATGGTGATGAGGGTTTGTTGGTAGTCTCATGCTGAACTGGTAACCAGAAATCTTTCGTTTGCTCACTCATATTTATTAATTGTTGTTGTTTAGCTTTGAACAGATCTATAATGAAAGCTGTTCAAGCTCTGACCACCCCATCTTGACATTTTATTGTTTTCATGTCTAGATTATCCTGGATACAGGTCTTATTTTAACATGGTAGAGTGTAATTTGAGGGAAGATTTGCTTGCTATTTCTTACAGGCTGATTACCAAATAGATGTCCTCATTTTTGTGTGGGTGAGTGGGCTTCAAATATTTACTAGTTTATATTGCAAAAGGAACAACTTAGAAAATTGCAATCAGGTATAGTTACTTTCTTGATATCACAATAAACATTTGAGATTAATGAGGTTAACTTTTAAGAGTTGCTGCTCTACTACTAGGATTATTTTGTTCCTTTTCCATCTATTTTCAAAAATAAATATTAAAAAGTTTGGTGTCTTCTTAAATGATGTTAAGATAATGCTTCCACAATGTAATTGGTATCAGTTTAAACAAACCGTCTCAAATCAAGTCACTTGCGAATTAAGGACAACCCTGGTGTGTGTGTGTGTGTGTGTGTGTGTGTGCTTGCTTGCTATTTGTGATGTATTATATAGCATATTGATTAAATATTTTAGTTTCAGTAAAAGTAAATAGATTTAATGCTATGATATAATTAGTTTGATTGTTGATTAGTTGTTTATAGGAAAAACTCTTAATGCAAGTTCATGTAACAGTATTGTTAATATTTGAGGCTGTCCTTTCAATCAAAATGTTGTTATTTTTCTAAACATGATTTTAAATTAAGTAAAAAAGAAACTAAAAATATTTTTAAATGATTACATTCAGTATTTTTTTCTCTCTATCTTGGATATTTTTCCTGCTCACTGATCACAGGGAAGAGAGTGAGGATTAAATAATCAGAAATCAAAACTAAGAAAAACAAAAAAAAGTTATAATATGCTTCATATTCTATAGATGGAATAGTAAATAAACATCCAACCAATGGTTGCTTTTTCTCTTTTTTTTTTTATTGAAAGTTATGGAGTAAACATCTATATGCAGGGTGGTAATTCATGATTTCTAATGTGTGTGCTATGTTTGGAAGTTTCTTTTGTAAATAAATTGGAAACATCAAGTTATAGGCCACAATTTATACATTAGTAGAGCTAGAGTAGATGTTCACAAGCTGTGAAGAAGTTGTATAAGGCTTGTATATGGTTGCCTTCTATATAATTATATATCTGGTGCTCTGTGTGTTAAACAATCTACAAATCTGAGGTATATCTATTATATCTGCCTATCATATCTGTCTATCTATCTATCTATCTATCTTATCTATCTATCTATCTATCTATCTATCTATCTATCTATCTATCTATCTATCTATCTATCTATCTATCTATCTATCTATCATGTCTGTCTGTCTGTCTGTCTGTCTGTCTATCTATCCTGTCTGTCTATCTATCTATCTATCCTGTCTGTCTATCTATCTATCTATCATATCTATCTGTTTATCATGTCTATCATATCTATTATATCTATCTGTCTGTATCATATCATGTCTGTCTGTCTACCATATCTGTCTATCATATCTATCTTCTATCTATCTATTATATCTGTCTATCAATCTAGTATTATATGTTTATATACGCAGATTATAACATACAAATATTCATGTATTATATCTCTCTATATATTTTAATATTTTGTTTAGTCATTGTGAGACTAACAACTTCAATATACATATGCTTCAGAATGAAGTTTTAGATGAGTATAGAGCGGTAATAAGAAAATGAGGTGACAAAGAAAAAAAAACAGTTATCTTATGAGCTTCATTAGCTTATAGCTGTTACTGCTCTAAGATGCAGTGGACTCATAGTTGAGTACTTGAATAATACTCTATAGCTTCATTGGAGCCTTTAACAGGACTTCAAGGTTCTGATGAAGCTATAGGGTATTATTCAGGTACTTGACTATGAGTCCACTGAATCTTATTGCAGAAACATCTGTAAACTAATGAAGTTCATAACAATTGATTTTTTTTCCTTTCTCATTTCATTTCCTATTCACGTATATATAATTATGTTCTCTGTGTGTGTGTGTGTGTATATATATATATATAATTTTTTTTTTGAAGTTGATCCTCTACTATATGTATCAAGTACTCCTCTCTTATATGTTCAACTTAAAGCAGCTGAGATATATATATATCTCACTCAATATACCACTGTGGTGTAACTTAGTCACACTATCTATAAATCCAGCACTGTGACGCAACTTAGTCACACCATTCATGAATCCTATTAGCAAATTCTATTTGCATTTTTATGTTATTTTTTTTTTTACACACTTGCCTCTGCGTACATGGATTTGCCTCCACCTTTATCCCTCCATACATGTTTATTAACATGAAACTTGTCTCTGTTTTAAAGTACCGTATCTATTTTGGTGGGATGAAATATCCAGTGTAGGTTTACCAGTTTACGTATAAATAAAACATTAAATTCAGTTAGGATTTAAATTATTTCTATTTTTTAATGCTATTCATTGTGTTGCAAACCCTCTCCATCTCTACAAATGATAAAATGATTATTACTCAGTGTTTATTTCAAAATTATGTAAATAAAATTCTTGTTTCTCTTATTTTCAAAACTTTATTTTTTGTCTTTTTTTTTTTCTTAAAAAAAATGTTCTGATTTAAACCCAAATCAAGATTTGATCTTGGAAACTTGTGAACAATATTCACACTCTAAGTACTTAGTCTTTTTATTTCTTCCATTCTGACATGGTAGGGTGTTGTTTGTAGGATATTTGGTTGCAATTTTTAGCATGTTGAGTGACCTTGTAGAGGATCCCTCCTAAGCATGTTTATTTTTATAGTTTAGGCATCAGATATGATCAGTGCTGATGAGAGCTTGCAGCATGCTCTCTGAAACATGTATGACTGATAGGATAGCCTTTCAGCATCCACATATGCAGGAATGATGTTGATGGAGAAAAGAAATGGGAATTTTAAAAAGAGATGGGTAGGAAGGCCTGGGGTTTGACTATTACAGAACCTCAGAGATATTACTTTCAAAATTTGGTAGAAGGCCAGTAATTTCAGAGACTGGGGTAAGTTGATTACAATTCCAGTGCTCAACTGGTACTTATTTTATCAACTCTGAAAGAATGAAACGCAAAGTTGACCTCAGAGAATTTTGAACTCGGATCATAAAGGCAGATGAAATGCCACCAGCACAGTAACAATTCTGCCGGCTTGCCACTTTAGAGAGGCAATATATAGAGGAGAGGAATCAAATGTCTTGAATGGGACATATATGAGAGAGAGAGAGAAGAAATTTCAGGTGTGGAAGCAAGGCCTGGAACCTAATTAATTTAGCAAAGACCAAAGTCCTAGTAAGCAGACAGACAAATCACAAATCTCTTCAGGGAGATGGCCTACTTGATATATAAGAAACTCCATATCCAGTGCAAGATTTGAACACATAAGAGCTGTAGTGGTATGATATAAAGGTTTACAAAGAAAATAGACTTTGTGTGTGGCAAATGTGCAGGTACAATAAGCACTAAAAATGCACAGGCAATAGACTTTTTCAAATGCTCAGCGGGATCCTTAGGAGTAGTAGATATCTTCTGTTACCTAGGTAACCAAGTTAGCCGTGGAGGAGAAAGTTCTGAAAGTGGAGTTGCTAGAATAAGAATGGGCTAGGCAAAGTTCAGAGAGCTTCTACCTCTGTTGGTAACTAAGGGCCTCTCTCTTAGAGTGAAAGGCTGATTGTATGAGGTCTAGTACATACAGCTATGCTACATGACTGTAACATGGGCTATGACTAGAGGATTTGTGAAGGCTTGAAAGAAATGAAGCTAGCTTACTCAGCTGGATGGGTAAATGTCAGTGAGCACACATGACAGTGTAAATGATTTAAGAGGAAAACTGGATATAAGAGGCATAAAATGCTGTATGCAAGAGAGAAGACTGCACTGGTTTGATCATGTGATGCATATAGATGAGGACAGATACTTAAAGAAGAGCTGATCTTTAATTGCGGAGGGAACCTGTGGAAAGGGTAGACTCAGGAAGATGTGGGACAAAGTGGTGAGAAAGGATCTTCAAACACTGGGCCTCAGTGACGAAATGACAATGGACCAGGAGTTATGGTGATTTGCTGTACTTGAGAAAACATGTCAAGCTAAGTAAAATCACAGTCATCTGTACATACAGGCATGTTCTTTGCAGGTGCCAGTGCCATGTAAAATGCTCTTGTGCCAGTGCTGCGTAGTTGCATCCATGTTGTTCGCATGTAAAAAGCACCTAGCACACTCTGTAAAGTGGTTGGCTGAAACAGACAATTGGAGTCTGGCCAGCTCCTGTCAAACCGTCCAACCTATGCCAGCATGAAAACAGTCATTGAATGATGATGATGATTATATATATATATATATATAGGGAGAGTTTACGAAAAAAAAATAAAAGACGAAGACAGGGACACAGAAAAAACAAGGAGAGAAAAAAGATCAATATATATATATATATAACAAAGAAATGAGATCCAAATGGGCATGGTAAAAATAGTTAGTTAATAAAATCTTACCATAATGCAAATTAATTTTACTATTGATTTTCATATTGAGATTGTGTTCCTACGGACTTTTTAAAAAAAAAACACAAAAAGCAAAAAGCAAAACAAAAAACCTACAAGAAAACAACATAGAACAAGCAACACAATCATCTTTATACATGAAAATAAACAATTTCTAAACATACATGGTACAATATAGATACACAAAATCATTTCCAGAGGAATACATTTGGGAATTAATAAGAATTGTAATATCATAGGAGTATGTTCCTACTACAAAAGATATTGACTACTGTGGTGGATTGAGCATTACTAGGAGGATGAAGGACAATATTTACTATTGTAGCAAGATTCAAAACCGATTTGTTGAATTATGAAGTTTAAGTCATGGTATAGTATAACCTTGTTCACGTGAGAGGTTTAGTTATTAACCAATCAGCAGCCAGAAATCACATGAAAGATCAATCTAGATCCTTCTGGAATATCTCAGTACAAGGGTTGCATAAAGGCTTATTTTCAGTGCCAACTTTTAGAGTGCATGGTAACCTGTGGACCTGCTACATACTCTCTCTTGCCATTTGTAAGTAATTTTCATGACTGTCTGCTCAACTTAGATATGCCGATTTAGTTGGTAAATGAATCTACTGTGTATATTTCCTTCTGTTTTGACAAATCTCAGTACAGAGCTTTTGTAACCAACTATTTATGAACATTACTGAATTCCTTCAATTGTGTTGACCTGCAGGGGAACTTTATAATTCATGACCAATCTCAATATTACACGTGCAGGGAAATAAAAGTTATTAAATGTTTGCTTGGTTTTATATTATTCACATTCAGCCTCATATGCATATTCATCTATGCAACATTATCTTTTATCTCACTATCATGAATATCAGCTTGAGGGATGAAGAACTTATCCAAAAATGTATGCTGTTTAAGATGCATCATCTCTTTGTACAGCTCAGTATAGGAACTGAGCTCATTGTAAACTCCTCTAGTAACTTTTATGTTATATTCACAATTAGGATCATTATCAGTAAAAATCTACAGATATAAAACCCAACCCATAATTTCTGTAGCCAATTCAAGCAGTGTACTTCTGTAGTCTCACCTGTATTCTCAGCTTGTTCTTTTTCCAGCATTGGCACCTTATTAGATAAACTTTCTTTCTGGGACACTAGCAGCTCAATCACATCATCCTTTATGATTTCTTCAAATCCTACATCCTTTGTAAGTGTTATAATAATCTTTCTGAATTTGATGTAGACTTTGCTTGAGGAAAACTTGTAATGTCACTATTCCATGTACTATTCAAAGTTGAAGATTTCTTATCCACAGCATCCATTATGTTGAATTTTTTCCAGAAATCTCTAACTGTAAGATTATTTTCCCTGTCAATTGCTTCCATAAGTTGTTTGAAAGTTCTCATATAATATGCCTTGAAGTTAGCTACCACACTTTGATCTGTTGGTTGGAGCAAAGAATTTGTATTCTTAGGGATATATTCTACTCTCACATTATCAGTAAGGTCATCTAAGTTTGCTGGGTGGCTTGGTGCAGTTTCTAAAAGAAGGCTCATCAGGTTTTATTGACAATCTATCCCTTGCGCTTCTAACTTAAAACATACACACACACAGACATGTGCTGGCATACATGTTGATATCTGTTGTAGCCAGTTGGATTCAAAAGTTGATGGGTTGATAGTAAGGATGATGTAGGTTGCATTGGTTTAGATGTTAGTGATGGTGGGCGGGTATTGTTGTAATGGTTATATTCTTGCTAACTGTATTGCTGTGACTGTTTAGTCTCAAGTCAACCCACATAGATCTAAGATCAAAAACATTTCATTTAACTTTTAAAATACACTTGGACACCACAGTACATGATTTGGCGAAATGCGTAGCCGTATTTCTTCTGCCATTACGTTGTGAGTTCAAATTCCGCCGAGGTCGACTTTGCCTTTCATCCTTTCGGGGTTGATAAATTAAGTACCAGTTATGCACTGGGGTCGATGTAATTGACTTAATCCGTTTATCTGTCCTTGTTTCTCTCCTCTGTGTTTAGCCCCTTGTGGGCAATTTAGAAATATATTTTAAATGAATTTGCTTATCTAGTTCATATATTACTGTTGCTGTTGGTGATTGTGTTTGGGTTGATGGCAGAAACACACATGCACCTACACATACATGCATGTACTTATACGTATATACATATGTGTATACCCACACACACACTCACGCACACACACACACACACACTTTATGTACATTATACATAATATATATACATGTGCATCTATGTGTGTAATGTGATGATAGTTTTTCAACTCATTAACTATATAATTTGATCTTAACTAAAACACAAGTGGCCATTGAGCTAGGAAGAAAGTGGAGTTTTAAACTGTTAATTTAAAACTATGCAATATGAGTTTCTGTAAGTATGAAATTACAGGTCGTACCCTAAAATTAATGGTCATAAGTTACAATTTCTGTAAGCACTAAATCCCATGACTTGAGTTAACTGTAATATGGAGGATGCCAGCATATATATGCAACAAGAACTCTATAATCTAGAAACTCCTAAACAAATATTGCTTTTACCAGAATTAGAATTCCTACAAAGGACAACCATGCAGTGTCAATACATAATATATACAAAAAAATAAAATAAATTAAAATGCATCATAAACCAAGAAACCTTAAACAAGTTTAACCCTACAGGAACAAGAATTTCAATGAAAGATAATTTAGAAGCATGAGAAGACAACATACAAAAAGTTCACAGTCAACAAGTACATTAATAATTTACATCCACCATCAGCTGCCTCACAGATTCATTATGGTTTTGACACTTAGGCAGTACCATTCAATCTAGCAGTGTCCACAGTGTTAAAGCTATAAATATTACCTGGGAATTAATGGATGAGAAGCAGGGGCCAAACATCATGTCTATGATGTCTACGTTTTCTTATTGCTACAAAGCACAAACACAAATATTAAATCTCATTTATAAATCATCAGATACATATAGCTACAAAGTACAGAAATTTTAAAAAATAAATATAGAAAATATAAATATCATTAAAATAGACATTGAGACTCCAAGAATTATAAAACTTAATCATAGAACATTGAAACAAACTACCAGACTTATTCCACACATTTTAAAACATAGTTGAAAACGTGTGTTGCCAATATATAAAATGGAAAATCTACAGCAATCACTAAGTTGTTCAATAAAACCTAGTCAAATGAAGATAAATCTGCTAATAAAGTGCTACAGTTATCACCAATCTGTCAATTCTTAATTTGTTTAATCTGATGAGATAGCTGTGTTCCACAGCCCATGAAACCTTAAGTGACTCAAACTATTATCAAAATTATAATATAGATACACACACACACATATATACATATACACAATACATATATATATATACACACATATAATCATATATATATATACATATATATATATAATATATATATATATATATATATATATATATATACATACATACATATGTTTATATATAAACTAGCAGTATCGCCTGGCGTTGCTCGGGTTTGTAAGGGAAATAACTATAAAGCATTTTTAGAGAGTTATAGCCAAAAAATAGCAAAAAATGCATTAAAAATGGAAAAAATATGATGGTAAATTTTTTTTTTAAATCGTTGACTCATCGTAGACATTTTTAGAGAGTTACTTCCCTTATATTAAAAAAATAAGCATTAAAATGGAAAAAATGATGGTAAATTATTTTTAAAATCGTAGACTCATGCTAATACCCAGAAGGGCTCGATATGAATCACGACTATAAGATACCCAGTTTTGGTTAAACTGCACCGCAAAATGTGGGAGTACTTAGGAATCTAAATCGGAGTAGACAGACACACAACCTTACTTTTATATATAAAGATATACACATACAATCATATATATATATACACACATCTCCATGTGTCAGAAGGAACAGTCAGAAATGTTGCCCATGAAGACATCAGATATAAGTCTTATATGATGAGGAAAGGTCAATTTGTCAGAAAAAGCAAAAGAAAATCACTACATCGGATCTAAAAGGCTCTTAAACAAACTGAGAAATCCAGCAGAAGAAGATTTGATTTGGTTTTTCTCAAATGAGAAAAACTTCGACCAAAATCAAAAAGTTAAGAGAAGCAATGACAGATGGTTATGTGCAGAACCTTCTGAAGTTCCAAGGGTTATGCATACAAAATTTCCTGCTACTGTCATGGTTTTAGGGGTTTTCAGCTATGAAGGACATGTGATGCCTCCTTACTTCTTTCCACAAGGCCTTAGAGTTAACTCTACTGCCTACATTGAGTCCTGGAAATAATTGTTAAGCCCTAGATAGACAGTGTATGCAATGGAAGGCCATATGTGCTTCAGTAAGACTCTGCACTATCACACTTGGCTCTAGTAACACAGGAATGGATTGCTGAAAATTTTCATGATCACATAACCCCTAACATTTGGCCTCCTAATTCCCCAGATCTCAATCCATTGGACTATTACACGTGGAGCGTTGTTGAGGGAGAGGCCAATGAATATGCCCATAGCCCCAAAGACTCTTTGAAAGCTGTCATAGCTAGAGTAATGTCCAAAATGAACCAGGACCACTTGATTCAAGAATGTAGGTGATTTAGATCTCATATAGAAGCAGTTGCTGAAGCTGGAGGTGGCTTTATTGAATAACATTATAGAAAAGAAGGTTTATTTTTATCCTCATAGCATTCTTTAATAAATTAAGTTATTATCTGTTATTATATATCTGTTTTTCTTTTGTGAACATAAATCTGTGCTCAAATATCTTACGCACCCTGTTTATATATACAGACTCACACATACTTATACACACACACATACATATATACTTATACACACACATACATATATACTTACATATACACACACATATACTTATGCACACACACACTTATAGACACATACTTATACATGCACACATCAACTTATACATACACAAACATACTTACACACACATCTATCTATCTATATATACACATATATAGACATGCTTGAGCATGTACACAGTTGTATTTATTCCTATATGTATGCATACTCTTGTAAGCAGTGGTGGTACAATGGAATAAACAAGGGATTCATTAGCTTGCAGTGTTGAGAAATCTTGCTCTTCATTTAGTAAAAGAAGCAAACCAGAATATGAAGCACCATCATCCTACCACTTAGATATTTACCTTTCAATTACATAATGCTTTCAGAAATCCAAGGCAATTTTCTGGCCCTATGGATAATCTTTGTGATTATATTGCACAAGTAGGCTTTTATAATGTAATGTTAAATAGCATACACATGTATACATATATTTCTCTCGCTCTCACACATTTTTGCTAAATATTATAATTAGCAAAAAAGTGTGAAAGAGAGAGAAATGTATGTATATGTCTCTCTGTGTGTGTATATATATATATATATATATATATATATATATATATATATATATGGAAAGAAATAAAGGGAGAAAGGAAGGCAGAAGGTCCCATGATGTTTCTAAATCCAGCAAAGAATGTTGTATAGAATTTTGTAAAAATAATAATTCTTAGTTCTAACCGTTCCTGGGAGCTAAATCATGAACATAAAACTCACCTTATTTTAATCAAAATAGTTCAGCTGTCAATACCATTCCATTCTGATTCAATCTACTTTTCTATCTTTACATTTTAACTATATTTATATTTTCTATCTTATTTTATTTCATTTTATTTTATACTGTGTTATATTATGTTATATTAATTTATTTTTGGTTAATGGCTCAAACTATTGAGAAATAACAGAATTCTGAAGAATCCATAAAAGAATTTTGATTATTGATTTAGAAGATTAAAAAAAATACATTGTAGTGTGTGTGTGTGAGAGAGGGAGAGAAAGAGAGAGAGAAAGGGAAAAAGAAAACAATATCAAAGCTTCCCTTTATGAGTTATCAAAGACAGCCTCTTAATACAGTGGAATTTGTGGCAAGCAAATGGCATTTTGTGGCAAAATGTCTAAGAACAATTCCAAATACATTGCATTTTCATTTATTTCTTGTTTTTTTTCTTTCTCTCATATTTTCCTTCCTTAATTCATTTTGTTCTTGTCTAATATTGGTTGCACATAAATTTTGTGTTTTGTTTTGCTCATATTGCTTTTACCATTTATCAAATACTTGCTCTATTGAATTCCTTCATTTATTCTTCTCAAAAATGGTATCAAGTGATTTTTTTTTCATACATTTACCACTTAATCACTGAAACTTTACTCCCACTGTACTTTTATTTCATTGATGCACAACTACACTGGCCTATCATATCTCTACTCCACTGTACCTATATACCACTCTATCTCTACTTACCTGTATTTCTACACCACTACTGCATCTCTGCTCCTTCAGTACACTGTTCCACTGTATCTCTATTTCTCTGGTATGCTACAACAATGTGTTATCATATTTCTATACCACTGTATATCCACATTGTTGTCTCTACTCTCCTTCATTTCCACTCTACTGATACGTGGTTCTGCTCCACTGTACACCAATTCAGTGTTCTTTTCATCATCATTGTTTAATGTCTGTTTTCCATACTGGCACTGATTGGACAGTTTTACAGGAGCTGGTCAGCCGGGGAGCTATCAAAACTCCAATTGTCTATTGTGGCATGGTTTTATGGCTGGATGCCCTTCCTAATGTCAACTGCTTTACAGTGTGGACTGGGTAGTTTTTATGTGCCACTGGCTAGAGTGTGTTTATGCTGCACTGGCACGAGTGCATTTTATGTTGCACTGGCACTTGTAAAGGACATGCCTGTATGTATGGATGAGAGTGATTTTACTTGGCTTGATGCATCTTCTCAAGTACAGCAAATCACCACATCATGTGGTCCATTGTCATTATCTCAGTGAGGCCCAGCTTCTGAAGATCCATTTTCACCAATTCGTCCCCTGTCTAGCCTCCATTTTTGCAAGACATTGCCAATTGCCTTAATATTTTGTTGTCTGCCCTTTGAGGTTCAAGCATCCTGATAATGGAACTCATTACTTATTCACACATTTTCCTTGTATTGTGTTCCTGTTCTACAAGTTTCATTGACTGAGTGCAAATATCATTCTTCATCCTCCATTTTATATTGTTCCATTTACATTAAATGTCTATACCAGCATAGTCTTCTGCTTCAACACACATCAGCTGATGCTTTCAATCCCTAGCAACTCTCTCAGCTCATTTGTGTTCTATTTGTTTTTCTACAGGTTAAATATTATGCAGTCAATGAATAAAGTTGATATATGTTAAAAAATAAACAAGGGAACAAAACAAAAAATATGCTAAAAAATAACTAAAAAATCGTGTGTGCGTGCGTGTGTGTATGCGTGCATGCATGTGAAGTATGTGTATGCATGTATATGTGCTTTATTTGGAGGAATCTGCTGCTGTTAAGATAATATGATGTATTCATTCTGTCAATGAAAATATATTTAGACTTCATATAAAGAATTCAAAGGTTAAAAACCAATAATATATGATATCATGGAATATTGATATATAGCATTATCTTAAATCCCTTTACCACTTCACTAAAGCAAAAGACTTCTATTGTTAATATTTATAAAATGGTTTTATTTATAGGTACAGGCGTGGATATGTGGATATAAAGTTCCCTTCCCAATCATGTCAGATGTCTTTGGTTGGCCAATGTCATTGTTAATGTTTATGAAACTATTTTATTTATAGATGCAAGCACAGAAGTGTGGTTATGATATCTTCTCCTCAATCACGTCAAGTGATTTTTACTTTAGTCTTTGGTTGAAATTTGGTGAGTGAAATTTGTGAGTGCAATTTGGTAGGTAAAAACTCTTTATAAAACCTGTTGTATGTATGTGTGTGTATGTATGTGTGTATGTTTGTGTGTGCATAGGTAGATATGTATATAATTATGTATGTATATGGATACATACCTAAGGTGGCAAGTTGGCTGAATTATTTGCACACTGGTTGAAATGCTTAACAGCATTTTGTCTGAGCTCAATTTCTGTGGAGGTAGACTTTGCCTTTCATCCTTTCAGGGTCAATAAAATAAGTACCAGTTGAACACTGAGGTTGATGTGATTGACTTCCCTCCTTGTGCCAAAATTTGAAATCAATATTTAATAACCCAGACATGTTTTACATTCACAAAACTAAGTAATGTAGAGTTGAATCAAACTATTGTGTGTGTGTGTGTGTGTGCTTGTTTACACATAACTCTGAATAAGAGAGACATTTCTTTACATCTTCAGTAAATGATAACAACCACATGGTTTTAGGTTCAATACCACTGTGTCATGCCTTGGAAAAGTGTTTTCTACTATAGCTTTGGCTGAACAATGCCTTGGGAGTGAATTTGGTAGAAAGAAAACTGTGTGGAAGCCCATAATACATGTGTGTATATACCTGTCTGACTGTATATGTTCCCTGCCCCCCACTTGGCAACCGGTGCTGGTTTGTTTATGTAACTTAGTGGATTGGGAAAAGAGACTGATAGAATAAGTGTCAAACTTAGGAAAAAAGTACTGGGGTTGATTTGTTTGACAAAACCTTTTGAAGAGGTGCCCCAGCATAGCAACAGTCCAATGACTGAAACAGTTGAAAGATAAAATATAGCTCAGTAGCTTCAATATGAGAACACAAGTTGAATAAAGAAGTACCTTTCTTGAACAAATAAAATTGGTGACAAGAAGAGCATCAGTAAGTGTATCAGTAAGTAATGCTGCATAGAATAATGCAACACCACTGCATAAAAATGGCAATGATGATGATGATGGTTTCAAACTGAAATAATGGCAGTGATGGTAAAGAGCTATCTGAGTGTCTTTTATAATTTAACTATAATAAGGCAGCAAGATGGTAGGATCATTACCACACCAGACAAAATGCTTAGAGGCATGTGTTTTAATGCATTACATTTTGAGTTCAAATCTTAATGAGGTCAATTTTGCTTTTCATCCTTTCAGGGTTAATAAAAATGAAGTATCAATCAAGTACAGGGTTAATGGAATCAGCTTACATTGCTTGGCCTTGTGCCAAAATTAGAAAGAATTATTTTGCTTTTATAATCCAAGCTTTGAATCCAGTGTCATCATAGACTTCCATTATTCTTGAGAGGTAGCTAGTGTTGTTAGTATGGCAGTATTTGTTCTGGTTCTCTGTGCTCTGAATTCAAATCTCATAATGTCAACTTTACCTTTCATTCTTTTGAGGGTCAATAAAGAAAGTACCAATCAGGTATCAAGTTTGATTTCTTTTTCTTCTTTTTCTCTCATTTTCTCAGAAGTAGCTACAACCAACAAGATGGCTATCTTGTAAGGAGAACATACCTGAAGGAACTCCCTTTGAGTTTTCATATCAAACTTCTATGACAAACATATGGCACTTGTCAATGGAATGATCAGTAGTCATTTGTTGACATGACGGTAGCAAGGAAGAAAGACTCAATTACATAAGTAACTAAGTAACTGACTTTTATCATTTTGGTTGGCAAACAAGATAAAGAAATATTTATTTTATACTGCAATTTGTAACCAAGGATTGCATTATTGGTTACAGGTTTCTGATGGGTCAATCATTGATTCAGAGAATTCCTGATGATGAGGGAACAGATATAAAATGAAGTAATTCTATTTCAAAGTTTTTTTTTCACTGATGTTTAAATCTTTTATCAATATACATCAGTGAGGGATACACATATAAATACAAGTGTTTTCTATAGCCCTGGGTTGACCAAAGCCTTGTGAATGGATTTGGTAGATAGAAACTGTATATGCATGTATGTCATTATTCAGTAAAGAACTGGTTTCTAACATAGATTCAAGACTCCTTCATTGAAATTTCAGCACCAACAACAGGGTATTTTTGTTTATATGCATGTGTGTATGCATGTATGTATGTATGTATGTATGTATGTATGTATGTATGTATGTATGTATGTATGTATGTATGCGTGTGTGTGTGTGTGTGTGTGTGCAAGTGCATGTGTGTGTATGTATGTATGTATAAGGGGGTGTTGAAAGTTCCTAGCTTTGGATAAAAGAAAATAGAAGAGGATCAGTTAATTATTATTTTATTCAACATATTCCCCTCTCAGATTCACACGCTTATTGCAGCAGTCCTTCAGTTTTTCTAAAACCTGTAAAAGAACTCAGAAGGTTGGGCCTCCAACCAGGTTTTTTTGTGATACTCTTAAAGCCAGGAACTTTTCTACACTCCTTCATGTGTGTGTGTGTGTGTGTCTGAGTGTGCATGTACATGTGTATCATTGTTATTTAAGTGGTATCCTTTGTTTCCAATCTCCCATGAAAATAATTCTGGTCAGAGAAAATCCACCTCAACAAATTCCATCTGAGCAATTTGAGCATGAAAAAGTGGATGTTAAAACAATGAGGATAATGCTAACACACAGACACACATATATAAATGCATACACACATATATAATAATAATAATGAAATTATTGTATACAGTGCTCAGGTGCACTACAACTTGTCAAAAGTGCATATGAAGCATTTGCAGTAATGTACAAATGTCTGGAAAGTGAACAGTGTATGAGTCAGATACATGCTTGCATGTGTATGGAGGGGAGAAAATCAGGTGTAGTGTTGGCAAATCTCAAGAAGCATGGAAGTTTTAAAGGATGCAGTGCTCCAACAACTAACAACTGATGCTGGCAGTTTGTTCCATTCTTCAGCAACTCTTAGCATGAAAAAATTTTTCTAAAAGTCATGGGAGCTGTGCTGTTTTCTGACTTTGTAAACATGTCCATGGGTGTTAGACAGGTGAAATTTGAAAAGGTGCTGCCAGGTCAGCTGCCAGACGTCGGAGTTTCAATGTATCCATGCCCAGGGAAGTAAAGCATTCAGAATATGGCAAATGCTTGATGGAGGGTATTCTCTTGGTTGCACATCGCTGAACAACTTCCAGATGATTAATATCCTGGGCAAAATAGGCATTCCAGACCGGTGATGCAAATTCCAGGTGAGGCCACACCATAGCTATATAAAGCTGCAGATAGATAGCCGGAGAGCGGCTCACAAAGGACTTGGTGAGTGATGCCAAGACACCCTCAGCCTTCTTGGCAATTTTAACAATGTGTTTTGTCCAACGCAAATCGCTGTCGACAATAATACCCACGTCATGTTCACAAGATGGCTTTTTGAGATTAGTATTGTGGAGGGAGTAAAGAGACGCTGGGTTTTTCCTCCCAAAATGCATGGTGGTACATTTGTCCACAGCCAGCATATATGTATAGGCATGGCAATGTGGTTTAAAAGTTTTCTTCTTGACCACATGGCTTTGAGTTTAGTCCTATTGCATGATATCATGGGCAAGTAGCTTCTACTATAGCCCCGGACCAATGAATGCCTAGTGAGCTAACTTGGTCAACTGAAAGAAACTTGTTCTATGAGTGTATCTACATCTGTTTATAATCTGTGGTGAACTATGCTATAGATGGTGATGTTACTTTTTTGTAGCCGAGCTACAAGAGCTGACGTTACCATTTGTGGCTGGGCTTCAACCAATGACATTTGCTGACACCTCTTCTTTAACAAATCATCTGCTAGTTCTACACTTTTGAATTCCTCTTAAATTAAAATGTCCTTATTTGAAAAAACAAGTAAGGATTGGTGTGAGGAAGAGCATTCAGTTTCAAATGTCCTGCTAGCTAACTCTTACTAAGATGGAGAAAACAGATGTTAGATGAAGAAATGAATGATGTGTATGTGTGTGTGTGTGTGTGTAAGAGAGAGAGAGAGAGAGAGAGAGAGAGAGAGAGAGAGAGAGAGAGAGAGAGAGAGAGAGAGAGAGAGAGAGAGAGAGATTTAGTAATCTAAAGTCTGAAAAAGATGAGCTTCTGTCAGAGGCCTGTGAAACTTTAGGCCACAAGGAGCTGAATCAAATATAAATAATTATGTATGAGGTGTATATACACATTATCAATCTATCTGTCTGTCTGTCTATCTATCTATATATATACCCCGAAGTTTCTAGATGTTCAGTAATTTCTGTCGCAGAAAATTCCCTACGTATTAATTTAAAACCTGTTGTTCAAAGATACCCTAAATTCCCTACGAAATTTTCTCTCTCTCTTATTTATATTACATTCTTCTCGAACCCCGAAGTTTCTAGATGTTCAGTAATTTCTGTCGCAGAAAATTCCCTACGTATTAACTTAAAACCTGTTGTTCAAAGATACCCTAAATTCCCTACGAAATATTTTCTCTCTCTCTTATTTATATTACATTCTTCTCGAACCCCGAAGTTTCTAGATGTTCAGTAATTTCTGTCGCAGAAAATTCCCTACGTATTAACTTAAAACCTGTTGTTCAAAGATACCCTAAATTCCCTACGAAATATTTTCTCTCTCTCTTATTTATATTACATTCTTCTCGAACCCCGAAGTTTCTAGATGTTCAGTAATTTCTGTCGCAGAAAATTCCCTACGTATTAACTTAAAACCTGTTGTTCAAAGATACCCTAAATTCCCTACGAAATATTTTCTCTCTCTCTTATTTATATTACATTCTTCTCGAACCCCGAAGTTTCTAGATGTTCAGTAATTTCTGTTGCAGAAAATCCCCTACGAATTAAACATGTTGTCCCTTAGCTCTCTCTCTCTCTCTTCCTTCCCCCCTCTCTCTTTCCTCATGCTTCCACCTGATAATCCCCCCCCCCCAATCCCTAACCCTTTATAAAGCAGTGTTCGATTTATCTCGTCCCTCTTCTCGATTCTACATCTTGCTGACAAAACACTGACTCGAAAAATGACCAGCTAAGCGAATTTAACTTACAACCTGTCATTCATATTCATTTTTTAAGCGTTGATTCGTAACCCTAAATCCCGTTTCTCTATTATTTGTTTCGCCATCTTGTATGCATGGCTTCCTGTCTGTCATGCATTTTAAATTCCTCCTTTAATTTCAGTGTCATACCGTTGTTATTCCATCCCCAGAATTCACTACAATATTCTCCCTCTCTCCTATTTATATTATGTTTTAATCGAACCCCGAAGTTCTAGATGTTCAGTAATTTCTGTCGCAGAAAATTCCCTACGTATTAACTTAAAACCTGTTGTTCAAAGATACCCTAAATTCCCTACGAAATATTTTCTCTCTCTCTTATTTATTACATTCTTCTCGAACCCCGAAGTTTCTAGATGTTCAGTAATTTCTGTCGCAGAAAATTCCCTACGTATTAACTTAAAACCTGTTGTTCAAAGATACCCTAAATCCCTACGAAATATTTTCTCTCTCTTATTTATATTACATTCCTCTCGAACCCCGAAGTTTCTAGATGTTCAGTAATTTCTGTCGCAGAAAATTCCCTACGTATTAATTTAAAACCTGTTGTTCAAAGATACCCTAAATTCCCTACGAAATATTTTCTCTCTCTCTTATTATATTACATTCTTCTCGAACCCCGAAGTTTCTAGATGTTCAGTAATTTCTGTCGCAGAAAATTCCCTACGTATTAACTTAAAACCTGTTGTTCAAAGATACCCTAAATTCCCTACGAATATTTTCTCTCTCTCTTTTTATATTACATTCTTCTCGAACCCCGAAGTTTCTAGATGTTCAGTAATTTCTGTTGCAGAAAATTCCTTACGAATTAAACATGTTGTCCCTTAGCTCTCTCTCTCTCTCTTCCTTCCCCCCTCTCTCTTTCCTCATGCTTCCACCTGATAATCCCCCCCCCCCCAATCCCTAACTCTTTATAAAGCAGTGTTCGATTTATCTCGTCCCTCTTCTCGATTCTACATCTTGCTGACAAAACACTGACTCGAAAAATGACCAGCTAAGCGAATTTAACTTACAACCTGTCATTCATATTCATTTTTTAAGCGTTGATTCGTAACCCTAAATCCCGTTTCTCTATTATTTGTTTCGCCATCTTGTATGCATGGCTTCCTGTCTGTCATGCATTTTAAATTCCTCCTTTAATTTCAGTGTCATACCGTTGTTATTCCATCCCCAGAATTCACTACAATATTCTCCCTCTCTCCTATTTATATTATGTTTTAATCGAACCCCGAAGTTTCTAGATGTTCAGTAATTTCTGTCGCAGAAAATTCCCTACGTATTAACTTAAAACCTGTTGTTCAAGATACCCTAAATTCCCTACGAAATATTTTCTCTCTCTCTTATTTATATTACATTCTTCTCGAACCCCGAAGTTTCTAGATGTTCAGTAATTTCTGTCGCAGAAAATTCCCTACGTATTAACTTAAAACCTGTTGTTCAAAGATACCCTAAATTCCCTACGAAATATTTTCTCTCTCTCTTATTTATATTACATTCCTCTCGAACCCCGAAGTTTCTAGATGTTCAGTAATTTCTGTCGCAGAAAATTCCCTACGTATTAATTTAAAACCTGTTGTTCAAAGATACCCTAAATTCCCTACGAAATATTTTCTCTCTCTCTTATTTATTACATTCTTCTCGAACCCCGAAGTTTCTAGATGTTCAGTAATTTCTGTCGCAGAAAATTCCCTACGTATTAACTTAAAACCTGTTGTTCAAAGATACCCTAAATTCCCTACGAAATATTTTCTCTCTCTCTTATTTATATTACATTCTTCTCGAACCCCGAAGTTTCTAGATGTTCAGTAATTTCTGTTGCAGAAAATTCCTTACGAATTAAACATGTTGTCCCTTAGCTCTCTCTCTCTCTCTCTTCCTTCCCCCCTCTCTCTTTCCTCATGCTTCCACCTGATAATCCCCCCCCCAATCCCTAACCCTTTATAAAGCAGTGTTCGATTTATCTCGTCCTTCTTCTCGATTCTACATCTTGCTGACAAAACACTGACTCGAAAAATGACCAGCTAAGCGAATTTAACTTACAACCTGTCATTCATATTCATTTTTTAAGCGTTGATTCGTAACCCTAAATCCCGTTTCTCTATTATTTGTTTCGCCATCTTGTATGCATGGCTTCCTGTCTGTCATGCATTTTAAATTCCTCCTTTAATTTCAGTGTCATCCCGTTGTTATTCCATCCCCAGAATTCACTACAATATTCTCCCTCTCTCCTATTTATATTATGTTTTAATCGAACCCCGAAGTTTCTAGATGTTCAGTAATTTCTGTCGCAGAAAATTCCCTACGTATTAACTTAAAACCTGTTGTTCCTTGGAGGTGACCCCGCCCTCCCACCTGTCTACCAGAACCGGAAGTTTCTGTTTTCTATCTTTCAGGTGACCCCGCCCTCCCACCCTCTACCAGAACCGGAAGTTTCTGTTTTCTATCTTTCTTGACCCCCCCCGCACCCCTATGTAGGGTTTATTGTGATCATATAGCGCAAAAACTTTGAAATTTATGCAGGTTGTAGTCTAGAGTCTCAGTATGATATCTGGCAAATGCAAGCTTTCTTTTCAGGTACAGAACACTGCGGCCCCTCATCCCAGGGTCTCAGAGGCCCACACCTCCCACACCCTCAGGGTAGGCACCCTCAACGTTGGCACATTGAAAGGTAGGTCTGGCGAGATAGTCGAGATGCTTGAACGGAGACGTGTTGATGTATGTTGTATGCAAGAAATAAGGTGGAGAGGAGGATCTGCTAGGGTCCTCACAGGCAAGGGACACAGGTACAAGATTTTCTGGGCAGGGAACACTGACGGGGTTGGTGGCGTGGGTATAATTATCGCTGAGAAATGGATAGATAGAGTAATTGAGGTAATCAGAGTAAGTGACAGAATACTTAAGATTAGAATAGTGCTTCATAATAGATTAGCAACCATTATATCGGCCTATGCCCCTCAGCCAGGGCTACCCGATGGACAGAAAGACAGTTTCTATGACACCCTACTGCAGACCACCTCATCGACGAACGACAGGGACCTTCTCTTTGTGGCTGGTGATTTCAATGGGCATGTTGGACGACATGCTGGGGGCTTCCATGGCGTACATGGAGGCTACGGTTATGGTTCCCGCAACGAGGAGGGAACCAGGCTGCTGGAGTTCTGCGATGCGAATAGTCTTATGGTCTGCAACACTAACTTCAGGAAACCAACAAGCCACCTGGTCACCTACCGATCGGGCCGGCATACTAGCCAAATCGACTACATCCTTGCCAGAAAAAGGGAAAGATGGCTGCTTAAAAATGCCAAAACCTTCCCAGGCGAAGAATGCACCCCACAACATAGACTGGTAGTTAGTGACTTTAGGATCAGGACTAAGAGGGCGACTAGAAGACGACCAACATGGAGAAGAAGGGTCTGGAAGCTTAAAGCCCCTGCGAATGGACAGAGATTTAGAGATATGTTACTTGAAGCCTTTGACGAAGTGGAAGGGGGTATAGCTACACATGGGGTAGAAGACAACTGGACGTTTCTGAGGGACAACCTGCTGAAAGCCGCTGACCAGATCTGTGACTGGTGCAAAGTCCCCTTAAGACCCAAAATAACGTGGTGGTGGAACAATATTGTTGACAGGGCTATTAGACAAAAGAAACAGGCTTGGAAGGCCTGGAAGAACGGTGGTAGCAGGGAAGGGTATCAGACTGCCAGAAGGGAAGCTAGGAGACAGGTCTATCTAGCCAGAGGGGAAGCAGATAAGAGAAAATTTGCCAATGTCCTGCGCCGTGAGGATGAAAGACTTGAGGTATTTCGTGTTGCAAGACAGTGTGTGAGAGAGAATCGTGATGTGGTAGGAGAGAAATGTGTTCGCATGGAGGATGGTTCACTTGCGCTAAATGAGGATGCAAAGAGAGAAGCTTGGAGACGCCACTATGAAAGGTTACTGAATGAGGAAAATGAATGGGATAAAGAGAGTCTGCCGAATGTTGACCCTACAGAGGGACCAGCTATCCGAGTTGATAGTTCCGTGGTAGCTAAGGCAATTAGAAGCATGAAGACAGGGAAAGCCCCAGGCCCATCAGGAATTACTGCAGAGATGCTCAAAATATCTGGCAGTGTCGGCTATAACCTAGTCACCCGTATAGTCAACCAGGTGATACACGAAGGAGTCATACCCAATGACTGGTGCAGCAGCATACTAGTCAACTGCTACAAAGGTAAAGGTGATGCCCTAGATACAAATAATTACAGAGGTATCAAGCTGTTGGATCAAGTAATGAAGGTTACGGAGAGGGTCATAGCCCAACTAATTAGAGAGAGAGTTAGTTTAGATGAGATGCAGTTTGGGTTCGTGCCAGGAAAAAGTACCACTGATGCTATATTCCTGGTAAGGCAGCTGCAGGAGAAATACCTAGCCAAAGATAAGCCCCTGTACCTAGCTTTCGTTGACATGGAGAAAGCTTTTGATAGGGTCCCCCGATCCCTTATCTGGTGGTCAATGAGGAAACTAGGGATAGATGAATGGCTGGTGAGGACTGTGCAAGCCATGTACAGAGATGCCGTAAGTAAGGTTAGGGTTGGCAACATGTACACAGAAGAATTCAAAGTAGAGGTTGGGGTCCACCAGGGTTCAGTACTCAGCCCCCTCCTATTTATCATAGTACTCCAGGCAATTACGGAGGAATTCAAGACAGGCTGTCCCTGGGAGCTCCTCTACGCTGACGACCTTGCTCTTATTGCTGAGTCACTATCAGAACTGGAGGAGAAGTTCCAGGTGTGGAAGGAGGGTTTAGAATCAAGGGGCCTTAGAGTCAACCTAGCTAAAACCAAAGTACTAATAAGTAGAAAGGTAGACAATCCACAAATATCTTCAGGAAGATGGCCCTGCTCGATCTGTAGAAAAGGTGTAGGTAGAAACTCTATAAGATGTACCCAGTGTAAGCTATGGACACATAAGAGGTGCAGCAATGTCAAAGGTAGGCTAACTGGGAAGATAGTTTTTGTATGTGGCAGATGCTCGGGAGCATTAACCTCCGAAAATCTGCAGAAAACAACTTCCGTCACTTTCCAGGGGGAAAAACTAGAAGTAGTTGATAGCTTCCGTTATCTAGGTGACCAAGTCAGTAGTGGGGGTGGGTGCGCTGAAAGTGTAACTGCTAGAATAAGAATAGCCTGGGCAAAGTTTAGGGAGCTCTTACCTCTGCTGGTGACTAAAGGCCTCTCGCTCAGAGTAAAAGGCAGACTGTATGATGCGTGTGTACGAACAGCCATGCTACATGGCAGCGAAACATGGGCTGTGACTGCTGAGGACATGCGTAAGCTCGTGAGGAATGAAGCCAGTATGCTCCGATGGATGTGTAATGTCAGTGTACATACTCGACAGAGCGTTAGCACCTTGAGAGAAATGTTGTACCTAAGAAGCATCAGTTGTGGTGTGCAAGAGAGACGATTGCGCTGGTATGGTCATGTGGCGAGAATGGATGAAGATAGGTGTGTGAGAAAGTGCCAATCCCTAGCAGTTGAGGGAACCCGTGGAAGAGGTAGACCCAGGAAAACCTGGGACGAGGTGGTGAAGCACGACCTTCGAACTTTAGGCCTCACTGAGGAAATGACCAGAGACCGAGACCTTTGGAAATATTCTGTACGTGAGAAGACCAGGCAGGACAAGTGAGCCCAGCCCACTTATGAATGCCTTTCCTCCCTTGGACACAAAGACCGGTTGAGGCAAGCGAAGTCGATATAGAACCTCATCCGACGACAGACACCCATCCCAACCCCCCATGCTTGCGAAGACATGTTGGGGCAAGCGAAATCGAAATCGAAATCGAAACCGAATTGAACCAGCCAGGATCCCTGGCCTGGTGGTACGTAAAAAGCACTATCCGACTCGGGGCCGTGGCACGTAAAATACTCCAATGCGACCGTACGACAGGCACCCATGCCAACCCCCTTTGCTTGTGAAGACATGTTGGGGCAAGCGAAATCGAAATCGAATTGAACCAGCCAGGATCCCTGGTCTGGTGGTACGTAAAGCACTATCCGACTCGTGGCCGTGGCACGTAAAATACTCCAATGCGACCGTACGACAGGCACCCTTGCCAACCCCCTTTGCTTGTGAAGACATGTTGGGGCAAGCGAAATCGAAATCGAATTGAACCAGCCAGGATCCCTGGTCTGGTGGTACGTAAAAAGCACTATCCGACTCGTGGCCGATGCCAGCACCGCCTCGACTGGCTTCCGTGCCGGTGGCACATAAAATACACCAATCTGACCGTGGCCGTTGCCAGCCCCGCCTGGCACCTGTGCAGGTGGCACGTAAAAAGCACCCACTACACTCACGGAGTGGTTGGCGTTAGGAAGGGCATCCAGCTGTAGAAACATTGCCAAATTAGACTGGAGCCTGGTGCAGCCTTCTGGCTTCCCAGAACCCCGGTCGAACCGTCCAACCCATGCTAGCATGGAGAACGGACGTTAAACGACGATGATGATGATGATGATACACCAAACTAAACACACACAGCTTTGGTAAATCAATGTACAGGAGTGGGTGTTGTTGGGCATGTTGGCAAATAGTTATTGATGTAGAAAGGAACAAGTTTCAGGGACAAATCTGAACCTTTGAGTACAACAGAGATGAAAGAATATAGATCAGATGGGGAGCTCCATCTGCACACACTATGATGGTGTAATCTGAACAGAAGTCATCAAGTCAAGATACAAAGTCAAGATACAAGAGATGGATGGGATCCATAGTTAAGTAGTTTTTCCAGATGATTCACGTACCAGACAGTCAAATGCTTTGCTTGATGTCAAATACAACAATGTTTTCAAATTTTTTGAGAGTGAGGGATCACTGGTGAAATGGCATAGCATAAGACAGAATCCAACAAACTATTGCATTCTATAGATTTTCAATAAAAATAAGTCTTTGAAGAGTTAGTGTAGTTTATAGCAACTGATTAATTTAAAGTTAGAAAATATGTTGTGTATAAGTGCTAGTTTCTAATTCCTAATCAATTAATAATAAAATTTCTAATTATATGTTTTCAGTCAGTCCTGTTTAAATGTGAAGTGCTTTTTCTTCTTTTTATTATAGACAGAAGGTTAACCATTTGGCATCTTCTCAATCAATTCTTGAGCAACCTGATAGATAGGCTGAGCCCAAAATAGTTGCATTTCAGCTTTCCATTTTTCTATATTTATGAAATGCATTTGCAAAATTATCTCTAGTTAGAACAAATATGTGTCCATGCACGCAAGAGAGAGAGAGAGGGGGGGAGAAGGGGAGAGGAGGAGAGAGAGAGAGGGGAGAGAGGGGAGAGAGGGGAGAGAGGGGAGAGAGAGGAGAGAGAGAAAGTATATGTGTGAGATAAATATTCACTTGAACTAGCTGATTGCTTTTGTTACTTCAATGATGTAATCAGCAGTAGAGGTAGATTTAATGAAAGCCTGGTAATCATAGAAAAAAAGAGGATGAAGAAAGTTTAGGGACCTGTTTCCTCTGTTTGTAACAAAGAGTTTCTCTCTTAGAGTGAAGCTGCTTACTACTTCATGTTCTTGATTGATGTGGCTGGGGTCATTCCAGGTTAGTGGTCTCAGAGATGTTGTCATGATTAAAGTTGACCAGGATCTCCAGTGCTCTCCATTGCTGACAGTTCTGTGTCAGCCCCTCTGCATCCTCCAAGGTCAGGTCAAGCCTCTGGGAATCTTCAATAATCATGTCCAGCCATCTGGTGTGGGGCTTGCCATGAGACCTCTTCCAGCCTGCAGTTACTGAGTTGAATGAGAGTAAAGGCTTGGTAGGATGATCCCCTCATAGTGAGGGGGCTTGTATGTTCCATAGAGCTGAGAGAGCATTACTGTCTGGAACTTTGCTCCTGGCAGGGCTACCCTTGGTGGGCCAGTCTCCTGGGGAGGTTCCAGACTAATGGTAACCCATGGTGCACTGGCTCATCACCAAGACAGCAGCCTCATCATCTGACTACTCTATGGAGGACCAACAACCTGCTCAGGAGAATCTTCAACCTGTTATGATACTGACCAGGAGAAACCAGACAGCCCAACAGCAGAACAGATCCCTGCATGACCCTGGCTAATGAGAAATCAACTTCAGCTTAGAGTGAAGAGTGGGTAGAATAATGCTTGTGTATATAGTATAATGCTGAAGGATAGAGTGACATGGACTTTGGATGCAGGGTATTTGTGAAGACTAAAATGAAATGAAGTGAGCATACTCTGCTGGGTGTGTAATGCTAGTGAGTATGATTGACAAAATATAATGGAAATGACAGGAACTGTGTCTAAAAGAAGGCAAATGCAGTGTACAAGAGAGAAGGCTGTGCTGGTACAAACATATGATACATTTGGAGAATGACAGCAGCTTAAAGAAGAGCTGATCAGTCAAAATAGCTGGACTTTGTGAAGAGGAAGGACTAGGAAGACTTGGGATGAAATTGTGATGACTGACCTCAAAGGAAAGAGATGACAAAGGATTGCAATGATTGTGAAAGCTGGTGCTATAGGTAATCTGCATACCTAGACTCATATGGAGAAAATACACTGAAGTAGCTGATATCATAGAGACTGGGTCATACATCTACATTTAAGTATCTCACACATTAACTTCCTACAGTTTTCATCTGCTTATCTTCTCCCTACCTTCTTGGCACCCTCTCATCTTTATCACTTTATCTTATTCATTATGCCACATCACATAAGGGATGGTAGTAAATGTGTTTTTATTCAATCAACTTCATGCCACCATTCATATCACTAATCCTCTCTCTCTCTCTTTTCTATCTTGATGTCTATGTAACAAGAGATTATATTAATTCCAATATACCACCCCATCACTACACTTGTGTCTTGCTAGCTGTTAATCCTCTTCCTCTCCAGGTCACTCATTATTGACATCTCTCATTCTATTACCATCATCTAGCCTGTCTCTATGACCCTCATTCATTTGCTCCCTCTCACATTTGTACCAGCATCCATTATCCTTTTGCACTACTAGCCGTCA
Organism: Octopus sinensis; assembly: GCF_006345805.1. Taxonomy (NCBI): domain Eukaryota; kingdom Metazoa; phylum Mollusca; class Cephalopoda; order Octopoda; family Octopodidae; genus Octopus; species Octopus sinensis. The sequence goes on along the minus strand of NC_042997.1, from coordinate 86,394,636 downwards.
CTCTTTTCACAGGTTACTCAATATCTTTTGCTCCCTTATTATTGACCATCTCTACAATTATTCATGATTCTCTTTAAAAACTAGGAAGCATATAACTGCCTCACTGCTTTTCCCACATTAGTTCATTGTCATTACTGCTTCTTTTCCATTATTCCTCCATGAACTGTCTCTTCCATACATCTCTACAATCCTGTGGTATAGGTTGGGTTTGTTGGTGAAAATGGGCTCAAAAGGGTTTAGAGTGTCTGTGAGTTGATCAAGGATGAGAGTATATCGTAATACTAATTGTTACAGACACAGTAATTTGTGGACATTGAAGTTGTCAAGGAAGATTTCTTCAGAGTGAGGTGAAGTGAAATTATTTGATGCAATATGAAAGATAATGGAAGGATTCACATTGTGGTAGAAACAGAAGATACTCTTACCCATGGGGTCAGGCTCCTGTTTCATTTGGAGGCAGGCTGTCTCTAGTTTGTCACTTGTATCATCTGAAAAACATTAGCACTACATTATGGAAGTTATGATAGGATTCAGTGCATCAAAATATCAATTTATCCCTAGACTTGTTTGAAAAGACTCTACTAAAACCCTCCGGAGTCAACAAGTGATGTTAAAGTGGGCAGCCTATTAACTCCCACTGCCAAAAGATATTGTGGTTATTGTTACTGTTGTTTAATCTCGTGTTACTTCTATCCAATCAAATCTTTGGTCAATGATATTCTAGCTGTGAACATCTAGTGTTTTCTTTTTCAAAGTATAGGGTACTCTTGACTACATCATCTAATATAACATATTCTAAGTCATTGAAGTGCAGTTTTAGGGAGACTCGTCTGCTATTTCTAACAGGCTGAAAGGCTCATGGTGTTTTATTGTTACCTTGAATGTACTTATATGTTTTATAATTGCACCAGCACTGGAGTGGTTGTCTTACTTGTCTGAAAGCCCTTTTGCTCTGTACTGATCTTTTCTTTTGCGATTCAGACAGGGCCATTCGATAAGTTGTTTTTACTAAGACAGTTCTTTGATATTTGGTTCCAACAGAAAGATGGGTAATCAGAGGTACAAAGCTGGATGGCATGATGAAAAGGAAACAATGGATTTAGTTAAAGAAATAGTTTTGATTGACCATTAAGAATGTCAGAGTGAAATGTAGCAAAGGAAGAGAATTTTGTGAGTATGTATGAGAGAGGGCAGCGGTTACAATGGTAGTGTTCTTCAAGATAGTTTTAAAGCAGTAACAGAGAAAGGAAGAGTGATCATAATGATGATAATGACAATGAGACAGATGGTGGTAGTGGAAATTCACTGAGAAATGTCTAACAAGTATGATATGAAAGCGAATGAGAAGTGATATGAACATCAATAAAATACGATAATGGACAATGTCCATAGTAAATTTACGTTGTATTTTTCAATGAAGTCAGATGATACTAATGAAATATGTTGGCCAGATTTGATACTAATTGATAACAAAATGAATACATGCCAGTTAATTGATTTTGCCATTCTCTGTTATTATAGAACTAGCTTGAAAGGAAAAGAGCAGATCGATAAGCACAAGAATCTAAATCTAAGAAGCCAGAGAAATTATGGTATATTCAGGTGTTTACAATACCCAATGAGATTGATGCACCAAAAATAGTACCAAAAATAAAACTAGTTGAAGATTTACAAAGAATTAACCTTAAGCTCTGAATCCATCACCAACAGAAGGTGGTGTATTAGCAGAATCATTAGAGTAGCAGACAAAATGCCTTCTCTTGTTAGTTCTGGTTCTTTACATTCTGAGTTCCAATCTTACCTTTGCCTTTCACCATTCCAGGAGTTGATAATATGACTTGTATTCTTGTAACAAATTAATGATCTTGTTCTTTTATAAGAAATAATTAACATTTCAAGAAAGTGAATGTTTGTTGCAGCTGTTTAACCCAGGTCAGCACCCCAAACCACTATTGCTACATTATCTAGGAAGGCCAATCTTGGTCAAAATAGACAGCAACATGGTCATAGCTTGACTTACTTGTCTTTGAATGGAAAATTCAATCTTTTGTTATTCCTGGAACAGAATGTACTAAATAGTGTAATCTTAAAGTGAAACTATACTACCAAATAATATACTTTTCACAGTTTCCAAAGTCCTTTTTTCTCACAGGAGTTACTTAATAACAGAGGTTAGCAAAGTTTTATTGTTTGTGGAAGGCTTTTAGCTTACCATTGCTTAAAGCATTTTTCATGCAGACTTTCTTTTACTTATTTCAGTCATTTGACTGTGGCCATGCTGGAGCACCACCTTGAAAGGTTTTCTAGTTGGACAAATCAACTCTGGAACTTCTCTTTTTTACGCCAGGTACTTATTCTATTGGTCTCTTTTGCTGAACTGCTAAGTTACAGGGAAATAAACACACCAACACTGGTTGTCAAGTGGGGAAAACACAGACACCAATAAAACTCCACCTATTACCAACCTGTCATTTTTTCCAATGTATTTAGGAGCAAATGTATTCTTCCATACTTAAGATGGAATGATAAAATTTGGCTACTATTTCTTACAAGTCAAGCAAAAACATACTGACTCTCCCATTAGTTTGAATTAAGGTTGATGGATGGTGTCCAATTAATTCTAGTTTCAGACTCAAAAACTTTTTCAGTGGTTTTTAAACAAGGTGTTGTGACACCCTAGAGTGTCATAGATTGAGATTGCCAGCAAGTTCTTTTCAGAAGGCTATATTTTTTCACCCTGATATATCTTCTTCATCATCATCTCTCTCTCTTCTCTCTTTTTTCCATCTGAAGTTACCATCTATCTCCTCTACTGCGAGACACCTGTTTCTGTCTCCCTATCATACTTAAACCTCTCAAGATCTGGCAAAAAGTCACCTCACTTAACACCACTCTCCTTCTCAGTTGCGAGGTCTTTTGTCTTGCAAGTTACTTAGTGACCTTTCACTGGTGCCCCATAAAAAGTACCCAGTTATATTCTGTAAAGTGGTTGGCATTTGGAAGGGCATCCAGCCATTGAAACCATACCAAAATAGACAGTAGAGCTTGGCACCAGTCCTCTGGCTCATCAGTTGCTTTCCAACCATTCAACCCATGCCAGCATGGAAAATGGACATTAAATAGTAATGATATTGATGATGGGTGTTGCGTACCTTAAGTATAGGGAGATAGGGTGACAAAGTCATAGAAATGTTGGGAATTATTGGACTATTTCATTATGAAAAACGGTGGGGTAGGTAACAAGTGTAAAGATAAGCAATAGCAGTCCACTGGTCCACTGGATGTATCCTTCTTCGTGTCTGAAGGCTTTTGGTTGTACTATTAACTCTTTAATACTGCGACATTAATTTGACCGACCATGTACTCAGTTAAGTCTTAATACTAATTTTTACCTGCTGAATGGACTGGAGTAATGTATATAGTAAAGTGCCTTGCTCAAGAGAATAACAAACTTCTTGGACCAGGAATCAAACCCATGACTTTACACTGAGAACCTAGTTGATAAACCACCAAGTCATGTGCTTTCATGTAACTGTTTCTCATTATAATTTTTACTCCATTACAGCAGAATTATTAATGTTTGTATTACTATAAACAAAAATTTACCCAAATGTGTTTATTAAGGTGGAGCAAACAGTTTGATTTATTAAATTTTGTATTAATAAAATTTAATTTAATGCTATATAATTTGGTATTAATAGAAGTGAATTTAATGCTATTTGATTTTGTAGCAATAAAATTTAATTTAATGCTATTTAATTTTGCATTAATATAATTTAGCTTAGATTGTCGAGTATCTTGCATTTTTTTTTCTAAATTTCCAATCCATAGATCTCAGTTGTTACCTTAGGAAGTTCTATGAATGTTCAGTTAATTTCTAACTTTGAAAGTCTTCAGTTCCTGGAACACATATTAATTGTGTTAGTATAAGTGATAAGAGAGAGAGAGAGAGAGAAAGAGAGAGAGAGAGAGAGTGAAAAAGAAAAGCATTAGTCATGTTATCGTTTACAACCATCAATTCTGAGAGAGGGAGAGAGAGAATGAGTATGTGTTTTCTGAGCTCTCTAGAGATATTTAACTGTCAGTAAGTTATCATTTCTGATATCATAAACACCAATTTGTCTCTTACAGCACTGAGTGAGTCAGAGATGGCATGAAGAATAAAAAGAAGAAAGAATTAACCCCAAGTTTTGACTGGTACTTGATTTATTTTTTATTACCTGGTTGGAGTGATGGGAACACTGTATCCATCACCCTTTTTAGGGTCTCTGAGACTGGTGTACGAGAAGGAGGAAGGTATTATCACACCAGAAACCTGATCCAAATACTTTCAACATAATGGACTCTGATAATTGCACCCAAGGGCAAGGTGGTGGTGGTAAGTTGGGTGATAAATTAAGTTTAGCACCCAAATAACAGAATTTGAACTCAGAATGCAAGGAGTTGAAACAAACAATGCAAGCAAACTGTCAGTTCAAACAGGTAGTTTGATTGGCAATAATGGGTTGAAAGGTAAGATTGACCTTGATAGGAATTTAATTCAGAATGCAAAATACTGGAATAAATACTGCGAGATATATTAAGTCCAATGCTCTAACATTTCTGCTAATTTGCCAATCCCCAAAAGAATGAGAGAAAACATTGACTTCAACAGAATTTGAACTTGGAGCACAGAAGGCTGGAACAAATACAGCAGCAGAGTCTTTCTGATGCTCTAATGACCAGTTATGTACTGGAAACCAACTGAATTGACTATACCAAATTTAACTTACACTTTTATAGTTGTAGCTTTGTGCTAACATGAGAAATCATCACTTTATTGGCGCATCTGCTCATCTTAACCATAAGAAGTCTTTTAATGGGGCAATTAATTCAGCAGCTTTCAAGATAGGGTTTAGAAACAAGAAAATAAAATCTCCAGCCACCAGCTTATATGCATACACACAAGAAAAGAAGAAAGGTTTCAACACTATGAAGTATGAAAGATCAGATCAGAATAAAAGAAATTTAAGAGGAAATATAAGGAAAACACTTAAGAAAATATGTAAGAAAAAATAAAAACATAAAAAGTATATAAATAAATGTCAGTAATTTACATCACTTAAAAATGATTTTAATAGAATTAAACTAGATGGAATGAAATGAAATAGTCTCAAAAATCATCTGTTCATTTTCCCTAATTCACTTAAAGGAAAAAAAAAAACAGGAATAAATTTACAATAAATACTAAAGAAAATAACCCACCACACACACACATATATATATAAAGAAAAGAAATTATATAAACAGAGAGCTGTAAAATTATTCTGTATTAAAATATGGAAAATGAAAGAAAAAAATTGAAACTGGGACAGGGAGATTGAAGTATTTGGAATGAACAGTATAAAAGTAACAGAGAATTATAGAAAGAAACCTTTACACTTACATACATTTATGTATATGTGTGTGTGTGCACATGCGCATACAACCATACATGTATACATGCATACATACACATTCAAATCTCATATTTTATTTCTGCATCATATATGTACAATACATTCACACATACATACTGATTTCAAATTATGATACAAAGCCAGCAACCTTAGTGTTCAGCTGGAACTTATTTTATCGACCCCAAGAGGATGAAAAATGAAGCTGACCTCAGTGGAATTTGAACATAGAATATAAAACCAAAGAAAATGCTGCTAAGAATTTTGCCCTTTGTGGTCATAAATCTATCAGCTTATACACTGCATACACATAGTCATCATTTCACATTGATATTTTTCCATGCTTGCAGAGGTTAGACATATCTTCTCCAGCACAAAATTGCACCATTTGTTGCAGTCCTCTTATCTCTTTTGGGATGTTCAGCTTCTTGTGGGGACTCTTCATATCTTTCTCACTATTTCTCATCTACACCTTTCTACTTCAATTGCAATGCTTTTCTTTATTCAACTATTATTCTCCATACACATCACAACTCCATATCAATGCAGTCTTGCTTATAATTTTTTTATTCTCTCATTTGTGCTTTGTCATTTTTGCATTACACTAACTTTACACATCCAGTGGAGTGTGCTTGTTTCATTTCTTCCCAATCTCCATATCCAATGCCTTTGTTGCTCTACCATGCAACATTGCACTTCATCATACAATCTGCTACTCAACAGAGAGGGAATTCTTTTGTTGTCAGCAACAGTAACTTCTCCTTGGAAATTTTCTACTCCATTCTTGCTTCGATGCTTTGCTATGATGCTTTTATAACACTCATCTCCACAGTCAATTAGGGCATTTAGGTAACAGAAGCTACCCAATATTCTCAACAAGTTTTCCAAACATTTGAAAACAAAAACTCATTCCAAGGAGGCTCTTACTGCTAACTACTTCAGTGTAGCTGTTACATTTGAAGTTTTCTCTGCTTACCTGTTTACACTGGGTACACCATATAGAATTCCTACTTATCCCTTTTCTGCATCTTGACCATTGCTGCTTATCAAATTGCAGTAGAGATGGGTTTTTGTTTTGCTAATCAAAATTTTTTGCTTTTGTGAAACTTACTTTGAGCCACGCTTGTTTAATCAAGAAGATTTGAGAGGAGAAACCATTGGTCTGGGTAGCAGATGATAAATTTTATTTGTTGCCCAGTGTATTCTTTCTACTAGCCTGCAATTTTATTGATCCCATTACTTGACTGGTACCTATTTTATCAACACTGGAAGGATGAAAAGCAATGTTGACCTCAGAATATAAATCCATTAATATAAACAATCTCTAACAATAGTACAATCAACCAAGTTTGTAAGCAATATGTTGCAGTTGGTTCAACACCAGTACACCAGTGGTTATCTACTTTCATAGTTAACCACTGTCTTCAATATATGAATGTCTAACATGGGCCCAAAGCTTTACATTTTGAGAAAGGTTATAATTGATTAAATTGACCTGTTACATGATTAATACATATTTTAGCAAGCCCTTAAGGGATGATTATTCCAGAATATGACCTGAGAATTGAAAGGGATAGGATGAAATGGTGCAATGTGTTTTTATTCCCTCATATTCTGCTCATTTTGCCCCAATTCTAATTTACTAGCAACATGTTAGGCATAAAAATCTTTTGTTACAGAAAACAAATAATTGTAGTATAGCAAATTATCACTCAAAGAATGAAACAAAATACATAAATGAAATCATTGTAATTTTCAGTACAGAAGCTAAAGCATACCTATTTAGCTCCTTCAACTTTCTGAGTTCAATTCCCAGTCAGATGGAATTAATATTTCATCTTTCTGTTAAGTGATAAAATAATAGCTATCAAGTACAGTGGATCCAACCAACTATAACACTTTCTTCCCTACATTATTGCCACCCTGGTACTGCAGTAAGAAATCAATATGTTGGGTTATGTCCCCAACTATTAACTGTGTCTACTTTATTTCTTTTACACTGCTAATACTCACAATAAAATAAACATTACTTGGTCTCATCAACCTTTAGTTTCTTCTTGCTTTTATTGTTCTCAATAAATTTTAAATATTTGGTGTAAAAAAAAAACTAAATTGTTTTCTGACAGACAAAGACTGTTGCATTGTTATGCAATTAGTGTTGTATTTAACATTGATATATCACTTAGACAAATATGGTTTACTTAAAGAGAAAGATGTTGAAGCTTTTTCTCCTTTGAAACGTTTCTATTATGACATAAATGGCATAATAATGCACACTTTTTCTTATTCTTTTTATACAGCAGCTGACCTTGTTTGTTTATATTACATATCTTCAAAGTTTTAGCAAATTAGAGTTATATAGATTGCTTTTTCGCATTAAATCAAAGATAACATTGAGATATTTCACTGAGTTAATTACAATCTGTGAACACAGAATATTCTATAATTTAAAACATCAAAATCTTAACTAGAATGGTATATTTTAGGATTTTCTTAGCATATAACCACAAGCACACATATGCTCACAAATATATTTGCATATGAGTGCGAATATGTGTGTATATGTATATGTATACATGTGTGTCTATGTGTGTCTATGTGTGTGCATATATGTATATTTAAATGTGTGTGTGTGTTTGTGTGTGTGTTTGTATGTGGCTATATTTTTATGAGTGTGTGTGGCCATATTTTTATGATTGTGTGTGGTCATATTTTTATGACTGTGGCTATACTTTTATGAGTGTGTGTGTGGCCATATTTTTATGACTGTGTGTAGCCATATTTTTATGACTGTGTGTGGTCATATTTTTATGACTGTGGCTATACTTTTATGAGTGTGTGTGTGGCCATATTTTTATGACTGTGTGTGGTCATATTTTTATGACTGTGGCTATACTTTTATGAGTGTGTGTGTGGCCATATTTTTATGACTGTGTGTGGTCATATTTTTATGACTGTGGCTATACTTTTATGAGTGTGTGTGGTTATATTTTTATCTGTATATGTATGTGGCTATATTTTTATGTGCGTGTGTGTGATGGATATATTTTTATGTGTGTGTGTGTGGGGCTATATTTTTATGTGTGTGTGTGTGTATGTGTGGCTATATTTTTACATGTGTGTGTGTGTGTGTGTGTAAAATAAAGATTATACAGTTGTGTAGTAGTCCTCAGCATTCAAAACCCTGTCAGTTCAGTAATGAGAAAAAGCTGCAGCAATTTTCCTTATCACGGGATCTTGATCCATATTTCAGGCAATTGTTGTTCTGGCACATTTGTGTGGTGTTAAGATTAATGGAAAATTCCATGCAGTTTCATGCCAAATCATAGTTATAAGTTGAGAGGCACAAGAAATACAATTCAAAGGCATCGGAAGACTTGTGAAGATTATCTTCATTAGCTGGTGGCCATGCTGCTCTGACTTTGTGCAAAAAAATCTTGTCTTATAAGCACTAACAGAGATACCTGGCATTGCTTGGAATTACAATGGCATAGTTTGTATATATATTAAAGTTATGTTGAAACAAGTGATACAGGAAAGTGCAGCATTGACAACAAAACATTTATAGAGTAAATGATGGGTTAATTCGACTAAGTGACATGTCATACGTCCATTTGGAGGATTCCAGGCCCTAATCTGTCATGGAAAATTGGGTGTGGGGTGTATATGATTTTTGAATGCATTGAAAAGCTGTCAGTGGATATACTCTCCTTTGCAGCAGTTGGCACTGCGTCTAACACAACCCATTGTATGGTTGACAGTCAAATGACTGTAGGTATAACGGAGACATTGTATGTAAACAGGTACATTCTAGAAAAGGAATGCAATGGGAGATGGCATATATATGTACGTATGTATATATGTAAGTATGTATGTATGTATGTATATATATATATATATATATATATATATATATATACACATATCATTTATTGCCAAACTAACGTGGCAGTCCAGAGAAATATATATTTCGGGATCTTTTCCTTTTGAACGGCACTTTGTAACATAATTTCTAGGTAACTAAAAAGTTTTAAACTTCATATACTGGTAGAATCTGTTTATAAAACATCATTTTCTCTTGGCTTTATTGAGAAAATTCTATAGGTTGTAACATATTTCGTCTAAAATTTCTTGCATTTCGGCAATTTTAACCAATTTTACCTCCATTGACGTAAATAACATTCTGTGCATAATGAATATGTCCCTCCTTTAAGAAACAGATTGGGTTTATTTACATTTGTGAAGAAAAAAGATACCCTTCCCCCACCCCTAACTCTAAATCTGAAATAGATTGAAATGCAATAGATCGATACTAGGGTTATAATTATGGGTGACAATTTCATACGACACTGCTATGGAAAATGGGATTTTTTTCTAGCGGGGTCAAATGAAAATGTCACCCATAATTATGGCCCTAGTATCGATCTATTGCATTTCAATCTATTTTAGATTTGGGGTTAGAGTTAGCGTTGGTTAGGGTTAGGGTAAGGGTATCTTTTTTTCTTCACAAATATAGATAAACCCAATCTGTTTCTTAAAGGAGGGACATATTTATTATGCACAGAATGTTATTTACGTCAATGGAGGTAATTGATTGGTTAAAATTGCCGAAATGCAAGAAATTTTAGACGAAATATGTTACAACCTATAGAATTTTCTCAATAAAGCCAAGAGAAAATGATGTTTTATAAACAGATTCTACCAGTATACGAAGTTTTTAGTTACCTAGAAATTATGTTACAAAGTGCCGTTCAAAAGGAAAAGATCCCGAAATATATATATAAATATATTAAGATACAACATTCTCTCCTTTTACCAAGCATACATTCTCGTGTTCTTGCTTCCAATATTCAGCATAATAACTTTTTGTAAAGTAACAATTGTTGTATCAGTCTCTAAATGAACATGTTAAAGAAATCCTGTGATTGGTTTTATTAGGGAGCAGTACACAGTCAGACCAAAAAATTATAGTTCTCAACAACAACCACAACTACAGTTGCATATGTATCCTTTAACTGGTTGCAGTCATTGGACTGCAGTCATGTTGGGGCACCACTTCAAGGGTTTGTTCGATCATAGTAACCCCAGAACTAATTTTTAAGTCTGGTTTTACTGATTGATCGCTTGACTGAGCCGCTAAGCTATGGAACATAAACAAAAGAAATGTAAGTTGACAAGGAGACGGACACTCGCACTCATACGTTTATATACAAGCACGCGACAGGCTTTCGAACAATTTCCGCCCATCAACTTTCACTCAAAAGGTGATAATAGTTTTGAGACTATTGTAGAAGACTCTCGCTCAAGGTCTGAACATGAGACAGGAAATTCTATGTACATTTTATACATTTAATTTTGGGCATACTTATACTAATGTGCACCAATCCTCTGACTTCGTTTTCTCATAACTTTTAGAGTGAAATTAATATTTTTCAATGAAATTTTCTACAAATATCTTTCAGATGGTGTAGATGATGATTATATGGGAATTTGATGTGAAAAAAGTTTCGGATAGGGTAGACAAGTTTCAGATAATTCACATGCAAAAAAAAAAAAAAGGTATTTTAAGATTAAATTTTCTACTAATACCTTTCAGATGGTGTCAATGTGTATGTGTGCACATTCCCTAATTTTTTTCTACATTAAATTCCGATATAATCGTCATCTACATCATCTGAAAGGTGTTTGCAGAAAATTTCATTTAAAACTATTCGATTTTTTTTTTCTGAAAGTTATGAAGAAACGAAGCCAATTCGCGAGAATTATCCGAAACTCCTTTCTGTGAAAATTTTTTTACATCAAATTCCAATATAATCGTAGTCTACATTGTGGTGTCGGTTGAGAGGATGACAGATAGGGGAGGGCGGAAGTAGGGCTTGCAAGGCGCATGCGCGGCAGGAAGCGGAAGCGGAGAGGGACGACGCACGTGTGACATCGAGGAGGCAGCAGTTGCAGCTGAGACGACGAAGGCACAAGACGTATCGAGCTGGCTGAGAGAGATCTGAACTTCGCTGAGTTTTCGGTAGACTAATCTTCGCCGAGGTAAGGCCTAATTATATTTCCATTCTCCTTTTTTCTGTTGTCCTCTTTCATCGTTCACACCACAAGCTATTTCGGCATATAAACAATCGGTTTTATAAATAAAAATGATGAAGAGTGCCCGTGTTTCGCACGAATTTATAACACCGTTTTGCGGCGACACAGATGTGGTCGCTTGGTTGAAGAAAGTGAAGTTGGTGGCGAAGCTCCATGGTATAGGTGACCTGGCGAGCTTCATGCCGCTGTACTTGGATGGCCCGGCGTTGGCGTTGTATTTAGAGATGGAGGAGACGGACCAACTCAGCGCGGAGAAAGTAGAAATCCGGTTGATGGAGACCTTTGCGGAGGGAATGTTCGAGGCATACGCTTGCCTGGGTAGAACGAGATGGACTGGGCAACAGGTGGACGTGTTTGCCAATGAACTTAGAAGACTGGCTAAACTGGCGAGTTACGAGGGAGAGTCGCTGGACCGGACGGTTAGGTTGGCGTTCGTGACTGGCTTTCCCGACAACATGTCGGTCGAGCTACAGAAGCTTCCGAATGTGCATTCGATGCCGATCATATCTCGGGCACGCGTACTAGTTTCGTGCAGCAGGATGACGTCGGTAGCAGCGACTGCAACGTCGAAAAGTGGCCCAGCTAGGAGCAGCGGAGAGGGGCTAAAGAAAGAACATGTGCGACCGTTCAAAGGACAGTGTTTCCGGTGCCAAGGTCCACACATGGTGCGTGACTGCGTGTCACCCAAGCCTGAGGTGATTTGCTACCGGTGTCGAGAGCCGGGGCATATAGCCAGCGAGTGTCTGCGGGGAAACGGATTGCGGGAGACTACTGCGCCGGTAGTTGTCCCTTTGGATCAGTAGAGGCGCGTTTATCATCGCTACCTGTGGTCGACATTCTGGTGGAGGGGAAGATGTCGCGAGCCCTTGTGGACACGGGCTGTACAACGACCCTGATGACTACAGAAGTGGCAGAGACGTGGAGTGGAGGAAGCAGTGTTAGGGCTGTCGACGGAAGAGAAGTACACTGCGAAGGGGTTACAGATGCGCAGATTGTAGTGCAGGGACTACAGCTGGCGTTGCGAGCGATTGTGGTTGGTCACTTGGTGGACGAGATTGACGTGGTGATGGGGATGGATGCAATCACCCACTTGGGAGGTGTCACCGTTAACGAGGCTGGTGTAACGTTCGGGTTAGCGGGGAAACCGTGTAGGGCGAGACCATGCACCGGCGACAACCGTGAGGAAAAGGATGCTGCGCACACCATTGAAGACTAGGATTTTCGGGCTGTCTTTGATGGCAAGAGGTGGACAGTGGAGTGGCACTGGAAGGGAGAGCCCCCGATGTTAAAGAATAAAGTGGGCTGCTATCAGCATACTCTAAAAGGAGATGCCAGAAGTGAGTTCGAGGGGGAGGTGGAGCGGTGGATTAAGGAGGGCATATTGATCCCTTGGGAAAAAGAAGAGAGCGGAGTCCTGCCACTGATGGCGGTGATACAGCCCACAAAGCATAAGGTCAGGCCAGTGCTTGACTTCCGAGAGCTGAATGACCACGTGTCGTGTCATACAGGTGGCGAGGTCACGGATGTCTGCGGAGACACCTTGCGAGAGTGGAGGCAGATGACGGGGGCCTCCACGATTGTTGATTTGAAGTCGGCATACCTACAGGTGCATGTGGCTGAGAAATTATGGAAGTACCAGCTCGTCAGGTATAAGGGCCGGACGTACTGTCTGACCAGGTTGGGATTCGGGCTGAATTCAGCGCCAAAGATTATGGCAACAATTCTCAAGGCCATCCTGGGGAAGGTGGACAGAGTAAAAAGGGCCACCAATTCGTACATCGATGACATTCTGGTGGATGAAACCGTGATACCAGCAACGGAGGTCATAGGCCACCTGAAGAGTTTTGGACTGATCGCCAAGCCGCCAGAGGCACTGGAAGGAGGTGCTGCACTGGGCCTCAAGCTATGGAGAGACAAGGCCGGCGCGTTGGTGTTCCGGCGAGGGAATGAGGTCCCTGAACTGGGCGCCAGCATGAGTAGACGGGAATTGTTCTCTGTGTGTGGGAAGCTGGTGGGACATTACCCGATTGCAGGTTGGCTCCGAACAGCATGTAGCTTCATCAAGAGACGAGCCGAAGGAGTGAAGTGGAATGATAGAGTGGGGGAGAGGACGATCGACATGATGCAGGAAGTCTTGGTCAGAGTAGGAGCAGAGGAACCAGTGAGGGGCAGCTGGTATGTTTTCAAATCAAAGAGCGGGATTGTATGGTGTGACGCCAGTAGCATCGCAATAGGGGTTGTCTTAGAAGTGGGAGGTGTCATGGTGGAAGATGCAGCCTGGCTCAGGAAGACAGATGACTGCAATCATATCAACGTGGCGGAGTTGGATGTCGTGTTGAAGGGGGTGAACCTAGCCTTGAAGTGGGGGTTGCACACCATAGAAATCAGGACTGATTCGGCCACTGTACTAGGTTGGGCGACAGCAGTCATCACCGATGAGCGGAGGGTGCGGACCAAAGGGGCTCCAGAGATGCTGGTAAAGCGTCGATTGGGAATACTGCGTGAACTAATCACTGAGTTCAATCTGAAGCTGAGCGTGATCTTTGTGCCTTCCGAGAACAGGGCAGACGTCCTGACCAGGGTAAAGCGAGCCTGGTTGCAGGTGCCAGAGGATGCGAAGCAGGCTGTAGCTGCAGTATGCCGTCTGAGCGACTCGGAGTTGCGGAGACTGCACACCATGCATCACATGGGTGTGGACAGGACATTGTTCCTAGCCAGAAAAGTTGACTCCGACGTAACAAGACAGAGCGTGCAGAGAGTGGTTAGCAGTTGTGACAGGTGCCAGTCCATCGACCCTGCTCCGGTCGTACATGAAGCGGGAAGTATTCCAGTGGACCATGACTGGAAACGACTGGCGGTGGACATAACACACTACCGGCAGGGAAGATACCTCTCAATGGTTGACTGCGGACCGGGGCGGTTGGCCATATGGAGGGAGATGAAGACGGGGACCGCAGAAGAAATTGTGAAAGTGTTGAATGAGATATTCCTGGAACGAGGCCCCGTGGATGAACTGCTTCTGGACAATGGCACTGCATTTCGCTCGGATGTGTTGAAAGAAATGCTTGATGAGTGTAAGGTCAACCGCTTCTTCAGGGCGGCATACCGGCCAAGTGGAAATGGGGTGGTGGAAAGGCATCATCGTACCATCAAGGCCATGGCAGAGAGGGGTCACATTTCACCAATCGAGGCCGTATTTTGACACAATATGTGGCCCAGATCAGGACAGGCTGAGGAGTCGGTGCCACACAGGGCAATATTCAGGTACGAGTGGAGGCATCCGTGTACTACATCAATGCGACCCGGGGCAGAGGAAGAGCACGCCTTCGTGCAGGTCGGGGAGGAAGTCTGGGTAAAACTCCCAAACGCACGGTGTACATCACAATGGGGAAAGGGGACAATAACCTCTGTAAATTCAAAGAATAACATCTCGGTCGATGGTATGCCACGCCACGTTTTGGATATACGGAGGATTGTCCATGCCTCAGAGGATGGGACCAGCAGCAGTGGGCAAGATGAAAACAATACCAGTAGACAGGATGATGAGGCCAGAAGCAACATACCAGGAAAAGTCCTAGGGTCGCACTGCGACCACAGAGGGAACGGCACCCTCCTCCCTGGTTGGCTGATTATGAAACCATTTAAGGTGCGAGTTCGGGAGCGGGGAGCGAGTGAGAAAGCTGGTTCAGTGATCTGTAGATCAGGGGGGGGGGGCGTGTGGTGTCGGTGGAGAGGATGACAGATAGGGGAGGGCGGAAGTAGGGCTTGCAGGGCGCATGCGCGGCAGGAAGCGGAAGCGGCGAGGGACGACGCACGTGTGACATCGAGGAGGCAGCAGTTGCAACTGAGTAGTTTAAACAACCGAGGCCTTTTGAGTGAGTTATTTGGAGTTGTTCTGGTGTGTTTATTTCGAGTGAAGAGGTTGTGAGTTCGAGTTCGTTGGAGGACGTGGAATAGTTTTTTTTCTTGAGATTCTTGAAAATGCAAGAGCAGACTTACGCGCGAGCGGCAGGCAGAGGCCTAATTGCCGGTGAACTGGAAATGGAGGAGGTGGTGGTCGAACAGAAGACTTTACAGAAGTATTTCGACAGTTTGAAGAGGGAGGGTGACTGCGTGAGAGTCACACCGTCCGAGGAGGAGGAAAGCAGTGCGGAGAAGCGTACGATAACGTACAGGACGTGGTGTGTGGAATCGAAAAAATTGAAGTAGCAGAAATGGAAGAAGTAGAAAAGTGTCTGAAGGAAATTGAGGGTGAACCCACATTTTTCAAAAGAGGAAGGAAATATGCCACGGTGGTGGTATATTTTGAAACAGAAAATGAGGCAAAAAAGAATGCAACAAGAATTTTGAAATCGGATAAGTGGACTTTGCTACCAAGTTACTGCGGAAGGAGGGCAGTGAGGATGAGAATCAATAGAATCTCACCCGAATTTAATATGGAGAGGTTGCTGGCGGCAGTGCTGTTCAACTGCAAGGATGATGTGGAGGTATTGAAGGTGGAGAAGTCAGCCGAGGTTAAGTGGTGGGGATATACGGTGCAGGTTCTGGCACACATAACCGTGCGAGACCTGTACAACATCCCGGAGGAGTTGGTCTACCCTGACGAGACACGGCTCCGAGTTGTGGTAGAGGGAAGACCCCCAATCTGCTATAATTGTAAATCGAGGGGCCACATGAAGGATGTGTGCCCGCGGGAAAAAACAAAAGCACCGGAGGTTGTGATAGAGGAGTGTAAAGATGCGTGTGTGGAGGAAGCGAAAGCGGAGGAAGCACGAATGGAGGAGCAGCTAAATGAGGATACGGGAGAAGAACGAGCAAGTACAGAAGAGGAAAAAACAGAAGATAGGAAGAGATCAAGGGTGGAATCACCACCGAAAGATCTAAAAAAGAAAAAAATCAAAAGCAAGATAGCAGAAGAGAGAGAAGAGAGAACATGCAAAGAACAGGAAGTAAAAGAGAAGGCGAGAGAGCGGCCAAGGACAGAGTTTGAACAAGAATGGGAGACAAGAGTGAACGAACAGCTGGAATCGTGTAAATATGGAAGAAGGCCGACAGGAAAAAAACCTGAAAGCAGTTGTGATGTATATCAAGAATACAGAAGTGGAAAAGAGACTAGCAGGTAGGAAAGGGTTGATCAGGGTGAAGGTGAACCCAAAACTGTATGGTGACGATGTAAAAGGCGTCATTATAGACAAAGAAACATACACAAAATTAAAAAAGATATTTAATGCTATTCATATAACGCATTATGTACGGTATGACAAATTACCAGATGTAATAGACCAAATGGACCTATTAGATTATATGACGGACGAACGTCTAATGTAAAAGAATTAGAATTGTTAATTGTAAAATTGTATGATGTAAAGTTGTATTTTGAACAGGAATATATGTAATGTTAAAATGTAAATTGTAAAATTATTGTACTTTGAACTGGAATGTATGTAACTGTAAAATTGTATTTTGAACTGGAATATATGAAATGTACAATTGTATTTTAAACGGAACTGCGAGTTGGGGGTTCGTAAGCCGTTCCATCTCATTACATATAATTCATCTTTACTTCATATTTTATTTTTACTTTATGTACCCCATGTCCCGTCTTGTAATGTCCCCCTCTTCGTGGCCCCTTTGTGGGTAATAAAGAAATCAGTTGCAACTGAGACGACGAAGCCACAAGACGTATAGAGCTGGCTGAGAGAGATCTGAACTTCGCTGAGTTTTCGGTAGACTAATCTTCGCCGAGGTAAGGCCTAATTATATTTCCATTCTCCTTTTTTTCTGTTGTCCTCTTTCATCGTTCACACCACATACATAATCTAAAAGATATTTGTGGAAAATTTCATTAAAAAATATCTATTTTTCTAAAAGTTATGAGGAAACAAAATCGGAGGGTAGGGGCACACTCGTGTAGATATGTCAATTGTTGCTATTAAAATTTCTGTCCTCCTGCATGAATTGTCTTAAGTACACGAATTATGGTTACATCACTATAGTAAATGGAGAAAAATAACAATTGTGTTAGTATCGGTCTGTTGCTTATAGCTCACAATCAATAAAAAATGAATTTGGTGAAATAATTATTATCATATTTGAAAAGAATTTAATAGAGATTATGAATAACGAAGACCCTTGGGGCTCTCTGAGTGTCAAAGAAGCACTCAGTGTCATTACCAGGTGACTTTCAAACTAAAGATTCGAGATAATATCCGAAATCCTTGGCTTGCTTTTATTCTGAGGTTTTGCTCTGTCAGTTGGTGACTAATTACACAGGCGTGGAAAAGCAGTTAAGTTGGGGACTTTTGAGATGGGAGTAAGTTTTATACAGTAAAATACGAACGTGGTATGTTGCTGAGCTGTGTGAGAGTTTAGAATACTTGTAGCATTTCTGAATTATAACGCATTAGCGCTTTTGCCCATGCTGTCTCTCAAGAACAGTCGGCTTGTAAGTTGGAGACGCAAAAGGAGGATGAAAGCTACACGCTTTGAGAAGCTGAATAAATTTATTTCACAAGTCTTTCCTTTACTCATTCATTTACCAATTACCTTATATCTTCTATTTTTCGCTACCAATGTTGAAATGAACGAAACCACATAAAATAACATTTCATTGAATCTGATCTTAACATTAAAGAAACACCAACGAACGCCCTTAAACCATTTGACACCAATACCCCCCACACACACAACACCCCGTACACAAACCTAAATCTATACTCTCAAACTTAAAATCTCAAACCTGAAGAGAAATACGATAAAGAAAATAAGTATTCTATTCAGAATTTCAAAGTGTATGTTGTAATAGATATATGGGAGAAACTATCCTTTACCAACTCTATATTTTTATTTAAAGCTTCGATTGAAGTCTGTAGACAAATTTGTTTCGATGTTGGTCGGTTTTATATAACTTTGGAGTCTTTTAAAACACTCTCCTGTAACATGTTGGTTTCGAGTCATAACAGTATCAAGTACCCAACTGTGTTACATAACTATGAATTATTTACTCAGGCTCTTCCAGAGCAGGAAACCTAGCAGTTCCAACTAAAATCTAAAATAATCTTTTATTTGAAGCATATTACGATACTACATTTCTTGACATATATTACTCGTCGTCTTATATTGCTAAATAAAACATTCTCCAATTATTGTTCTTAATGAATTGATAAATTACCACATATGAGGCTACCAGGTGTTCAAGTTATCCATGACTTCACATTTCATGTGTACGTTTTCCGTTATGTTTACTGTATAAAACTTGGCAATATTTCATGATAGTAGATTATAAATAATACGTTGCTTTTGGTTCAACAAATGGAAATTTTTCACAAGACTAACATACATGTTTTTAGCACGTTTTAATATACATTGAACCAAAACTTGTTAAACTTGAGTTACATAAAAGTTATGTACTTACGATAAGGGCGATATTCCAGCAATCCCAGTGATGTAAGCGAGTGGCGTACCAAGAGGGTAGTGGGGAGGGAGGTCAGCCCCGGGTGGCACAATTTATTTGTATTAATATATCATTAATAATAGATGCAGTATAAATGTTATAGACTTTAATAATGTATAGTAGCTATTAAAATTTCCGGATCTTTTCGGTTTGAACAGCAGTTTTTAACAATTTCTAGGTAACTAAAAAATTTTTAACTTCGTATACTTGTAGAATGTGTTTATAAAACATCTTTTTCTCTTGGCTTTATTGTGAAAATTCTATAGTTTGTAAGATATTTGTTGTTTTTTTTCTTCAATTTCTGCAATTTCAACCAATCAGTGACGTCTATTGAGTTAAAAAAGCATTCTGTGCCGTATGAATATGTCGCTCGTTTAAGGAACAGATTGGGTTTATTTACATTTCTGAAGAAAAAAAGATACCCTTCCCCACCCCTAACCCTAACGCTAAAAGAGATTGAAATGCAATAGATCGATTCTAGGGTCATAATTATGGGTGACAATTTCATATGACACCGCTAGAAAAAACTGCCGTTCAAACCGAAAAGATCGAGATTTCCTTAAAAGTTAAGTTTATCATCAGTAAACTTGTGCGTTAATATTGTGTAATATACATTATAATATTGTTAATGTTACTGGATACGACAGTGTGTCGATGATATTCAGAAAGTTGATTATTTTTTAGGTTGGTCTATACTCTATTTGGTTTTATTTGTATATATTTACGATATCACTGATATAATTCGAGATGAAATGAATTAAGGACAGCGGTGCAGCATTTTGAAGAAAAAAAAAAAAAACGAGAGAAGAAGAGGAGCAAAATGAAGGTGCCATAATTAAATTTCTTATCAGACCTGACTGTCCAGACGAAATTGGTATTACTGCAGAAGGTCATGGAAATGATGTTAATGAAGTGGAACTTGAAAAGAAGATAGAAGATGAAGTTGACGATGCTGACCCATCACAAACTACTGAAGAACAAAACTCTAATATTAATTTGAAAGACATTGGGATGTGGCCTGCTAAGTTTAATCACGGTGACGGTATTCGGGAAATCCTTGTACAACAAGTAACGAAGGCTGTGCAAAATATTGACTGTGAATTCAAAGTAGTTGTGCATTCAGGACAAACAAAAAAACTGAAAGGGGAGACTAGAAGACTGACAAGAAACTGTTTTTTTTTCAAACTTTTTACAAAACGGTGAAAAAATCTCGAGAACTTGGTTGATATACTCTCCATCGAAAGAAGCCGTGTTTTGTTTTTGTTGTAAGCTATTTTCAAGTGAAAACTCAAAGTTTTGTTCAGTTTCAAATCTTGGTGGAAGTTGAATACTAAGATTCAAGAATATGAATCTAGCCCTGCGCATGAGAATGTGTTCACTCAGTGGAAGTAGCTAGAAATTCACCTTTCCAAAGGCATAGTAATAGACAAAGAACAACATACTCTTGTTGAAAATGAAACAAAGAAACGGAAGCAAATCCTGACATAATTCTTGGGACATAATCATGTTTCTTG
This sequence comes from Octopus sinensis, assembly GCF_006345805.1. Taxonomy (NCBI): domain Eukaryota; kingdom Metazoa; phylum Mollusca; class Cephalopoda; order Octopoda; family Octopodidae; genus Octopus; species Octopus sinensis. The sequence continues at coordinate 86,374,138 of NC_042997.1, read as the reverse complement.
TTAAGCAAAACCTAGCTTTACGAGGCCATAGAGAAAACATTCGAGTTGAGAAGGTAAATGAAAATAAAGGAAATTTTCTGGAACTGATTGGAAAATTCGATCCAGTGCTACATTAACATTCGGTGAAAGTAAAAATTGATAAGTTTTTAGATGTTATATGTTGTATCATCTAATGAGACTCCGCTCAGAAGGCTGTTATGTTGTGGGGGTAGTAAACCCAGATGAAGAAGATAGAAAACACAAGATGGTAACTTTAAACATGCTTATTGTGATCACACGTATTTACATGCAAGCCGAATGGAAGTGGTTGATGTACATTTATATATGTCTACAGGCATCTGCGTGGGTTGTATGTAAGCTGTTAACCCTGGTGAGAAGCTCACGAACAGCGATTTAGGAACTAGGGCAGTGTGTTGGTGCTGTGTAGATATTGACGATGTTGGTGAGAGACATCAGTGATGGCGACGAAGATGGAGGTCGCTGCAATATAGTCTGTGGTTAGACCTTAGAAAGTCTGGAACCGACAGAATTTCTTTATTTACCTATAAAGGTATGCATAGAGGGGGCACTGCAAGAGACAAACACTTATATTCTTACAAATGGTTTGAGTTACAATGAAATGGAAAAGAATCGGATAAAAGGATGAAATAAAATTATATACAATTAAAAATTTATAAAATAATGTTCCGGGTTATTTTTATGGTTAACCCGCCGTTTTTTTCTCCTTTTTTCTTTCTTTTTTTCCCTTTTTTTCGCCTTGACTGGCTATGCTAGCACAGCCCCGTTCATCCTCAGCTTCCTTACTACAGACATCCATCTTTTTCCGAACATACTTTGCGACAGGCACCTATTCTTCAGATGGATCTTTCTCAACAGGTGGAAGTTGAAATAACTTAACTCGTGTCCGGAGATGAAGTGACCAGTCCCAAGCTTTTTCGCTCGTGTCATCCATACCGTTTCTTCCAGAAAAGGATGCCTTCTTTTCCTTGTTGAAGGAAGAAGGCGGTACGATCTTAATCATGGACTCAGTCGAGAGTCGTACTCTCTCTGCATCCGACATCAGTTGTTCGACATAGGTTATCAACTCCCTCAACTCCTCACAGCATACGAAGGCGTGCACGACAGTTTCACTGACGTCCCCGCACCTCGGACATGTGGGGGAGGTATCAAAACCGTGTCTAGACAACCTCTCTCGAAAGACTTCACGATATTGCAAAGAAATACACCTTTCTCACACCGTCCAATTTGTTAGATAAAGAGTATAATTGTGATGCAGATGCTTTTGATGAGAATACTGAGAGTGAAAACTTTCTGGTTGAAAGGGCAAGACTGCAAAATTATTTGGAGGCTGCTGACACTGAAGACATGGAAGGGCCTTTGCAAGTTCAGTTTATTCAGAAATATAATCTTACTGATTCATTGCCAAATATTGCAATACTTTTGAGAGTATTCCTAATTCGTGCCATTAGTGTTGCTAACTGTGAACGGTCCTTTACTAAACTAACGCTCATCAAAAATCACCCCAGGTCAACGGTAAGTCAAATAAGGTTGATTGATTTGGCAATACTATCCATAGAGCGCGACCTTGCAGATAAAATTAATTTTGATGAAGTCAGTCAAGATTTCGCGAAGAGGAAGGGACGCAAAATCAATTTGTAAATCATTTATTTTTGTAATTCACTCATCTTCTGTTCTTTAACATATTTTTCCTATTACTTTTTGTGTATAAACAAAAGTAAATCGGAGGGAAATAAATAGTTGCTACAGTTTAACTTCTTATTTTGCATACATATATACCTGTATTATTCAGTTTTTGGCGTTTTGAAATGTTATTAGAACTTTTAAGGGGCGGCCAAATAAACATCCGCCCCGGACGGAACTTGTGCTAGGTACGCCACTCGTGGCACTGTGGAAATTTTCTGCTTTAATAGCCCTTTAACAACTACTTCAATGACCAGTAGTACGATACAGTCAAACACACTGTCGAGCAACCGCAATCTTCTTTACTAAAATTTAGATAATTCATTTCAAGTAATGGCAAAACACTTAATTTTCTACCATAATAATATTCATCAAATGTGTCAAGTCGTTGTAGCGTAAATAATCACTAGTGATGGTTTATTTTCTTCAGTTTGTAAACTTAGTCTTACTTCCCGAGACTATCCTGTAGAATTATGCTTAAATTGCTTACATCGTTCTTTAGTCTCGTTTTTTCTGCAGAACAGTAGTTTATATATTTCAATACACCGCTAGGTATGTTTCATTACAATATGGGTGGTAAAGGTGATATATCATTTGAATATATTTATTTACATGATGTACGTGGCACTCCGTCGGTTCCGACGACGTGGGTTCCAGTTGATACGATCAACGGAACAGCCTGCTCATGAAATTAACGTGCAAGTGGTTGAGCACTTCACAGACACGTGTACCCTTAACGTAGTTCTCGGGGGAGAAGCGTGACTTCAAAATACAGGTACAACAAAAACAGGAAGAAAGAGTGAGACAAAGGGCACATCAGGGTTCGCCACCAACCCTGCCGGAGCCTCGTGGAGCTTTAGGTGTTTTCGCTCAATAAACACTCACAACGCCCGGTCTGGGAATCGAAACCAGGATCCTACGATCGCAAGTTCGTTGCTGTAACCACTGGGCCATTGCGCCTCCACTTACATGACACACGCACACACACACACACACACACACACACACACACACACATATATATATATCACTCAGTCACAATATTTTAAATGCAAATTAAACAGTGGAGGTTCAAATTTCAAGTGTACACAGAGAAACAAATTTAAAAAAGAGTCCTTTGCTCCCTCAAATTTTCGACCCAATTCTGAATATATTCACGCAACTGAATAAGATTATAACTTTCATTTGTTTCTAGCAGCTTTGGATTTTAAGATAATACACTTTACCGAAATCACATGCTATTGCAAAAGAGAAACGGATTTACTGCCCTTTTTGGAAGAAAATGATTTTGTTTTTTGCAACAATGTTCAATGCTTTTGAAAGTGGAAATATCAGAATATGTATCAAGAGAATGGCAGTTTTTGGTAGACAGTTCTAAGCAGAACTTAAAGTGTGTACTTCTAACAACAGCAACAAATATGGATCAATCCCAACTGGTCATTCAACTAAGATGACTGGACACCAGGAAATAATCGCCCTGATCTTACAGAAGATACCTTACAGAAGATATAATAACTTTAATTTTTAAAATTGTATTTTCTTTTTTCATGTTTTACGTATTTCAGCAAGAGTACTTTTTTAAAAATATTTTTTCCCTGAAAAATTTAAACATTTATCTCTTGAGTTGAAATATATTAAAAGCTTTAGTTTTGAATTTATAATTAGCTCATGAATAGATAATGTGAAAATTTGAATATTGTTTTTTTGATAGAACTTTGTTCTTGATGTATGCCATATTTGGTTTGCTTGGGTTTTATTCCGAGAGCATCTTCAATTTAGGAGTGTTTTCCTACGTCTTGCCTTCATATATTATGCTTGGAATGAAATTTCATCAAAAGAACATATAATTTCCTTTCTAAACATAGTGAATTAGTGGTGGTTGGGTAGGAGGTAGAAAAATTTGGAAAAAATAAATAGGATTCCTTTCTCTGAAAAAGGACAGTCGGTAACTTTAGTTTTAAGACACCGGGACATATGTTATACCGAGACGCTTCGCTGATTTTGAAAACCATCAAATCACCTCCACTTTACTCTTTTTTCATCTATCCACCAATTTCTGAAGATTCCCAGACACAAAAACCAATCATATTAATAATTCATAGGCATTTCATTCAGGTTTCCAGTGTTGCTTAATAGATAATCATTTTCCTTGCGTTGCTTTATGTACGAAACGATGGTAGTAATTTTAATGTCAAGATCTGTTGGTAACTTCTGTACTGTTTTTTTTAAAACTCAGCCCTAGATACTCGCCATAAATTGAAGGATTTGAAGTCTTTGCTATGCTCTTGGTTGGCTTTAGCTCACTTAAGTGCAAGAAAATGCGTATTTGGTTTCTTGAATCAACAAATCTATTTTGATACTGCTCATGAACTATGCCTGCTGCATGCTTCTTTACAATCGGTCAATCTGCTGCGCATCCTCTCATTGCACATTTAGTACTATGTATAGTCTTTAGTAACTTTTCCATCAATTAGCAAACTCTTAGCATGTTCGCGATTACACTGAATTCGTTTACAGCAGCACAGTTATTGGATGACTTAGCATATACTACCGCTGTCAACTTAAAGCTACTGTCAGGTTTACTTCGTTACCTTTTAGCATTCAAACCGGCCATATCTGGCCTAAATATTCTTCTTCCTTTATGTTCAAACCATTAGGTCTAGCCTCTTACACCTTTCCAACAATATCATTCCCAAAGTAAAGAGTCACATCACGGAAGTCTCACAGTTCTGAGATAATGCATGACTAATTCAAAATAACGTGAATAAATAAGCATTACATTTGACAAAGTAATCTGAATACTAAAGCGTTAACAGTTTGAGTTATGGCAGAGTTTTCGGTTACTGGAGATTAATGTTTCAGCCACAGAGTGCTGCTGTGAAGGAAGTGTCAATCTGAATCTTTCCAAAAGTCTTTCCCAGCCAGTCTTTAAGTGTTTACGGAAGTACCGGTATCTGCATAGTTTGTGATTGATTTTACTGACATAAACTGGAAGGGTTTTATCTACAAAAAGAGTGCAAACTATACAGATATGTTAATTACAAGTTGATAATCTAAAGTTATATTGAAAATACTCGGCTGTTTAAGTTCTGAAAAAAGATGAATGAAAAACTGATGAAATTATGTAGGCAGGCCTTATCATGGCAGCCCAGTTGATTGTTTATTGTTTATCGACTGCTGCAAATAGTGACAGATGTATGTCAGCTAAGTTTGCTGCACAGTTGTTTTCCAGATATAGTAGACGTGTTTCTAATATACCTTCTATTATTTTACTATAATCTTAAGGTGATGAGCTGACAGAATCGTTAGTGAGTCGGACAAAATGCAGAGTCGCATTTCTGCTGGTTCTTTACGTTCTGAGTTAAAATTCCGCTGAAATCGACTTTGCTTTTTATCAGGTCGAGGTCAATAAAATACGTACCAGTTCAGCACTAGTATCGATGTAATCGACTTACCTTTCCCTTAAAATTGCTGGTCTTAAGCCAAAATTTGAAAACATTATTTTATTATAACTTCCAGCTTCCCCAAACTTTCAGTAAAAAGTACAGAGTAGTTGGATCGTAGGATCTATGCAAGTGTTTTACATTTTCTCCATTGCGATTGGTGATCCTGTAAATCCATAACATGTTAAGGTTCAGGCTTTATATTTAGTGCTTAATACAACCTCTGGTTTTGAGTGTTTTTCTTTTAAAGTTAAAATTTCGTCCTATACATTAACATTAAAAAGTTTTCAGTCAGAAGGTAAGGGCAGTGCCTATGATCCATTAAAGGGCTTTGGTGACTGGTGAGACGCATTGGGAAGATGTGCCCAAACCGAAGATCTGAAACGAATGCTTGCAACAGAATAGACTCCACTAATGTCCCTCAAGAGTCAGGCAGTGTTCTTAAACCAGGTGACGTATTAAGTCTATCATCCATGTTAGTCGCAGTGGGATTTGAACTCAGAACATAGAGCCAAAATAAATACTGAAATACTGAAAAGCATATCTTCAGACGTTTTGATATTCCTGCCAGTGACTTCACTATTTATTACCTACGGAAGGGTGAATAGCAAAGTTGTTCATGGGGAACTCAGAATGCGGGGTACTGAAATGAATAACACAAGGAATTTTTTCCGTCATTGTTTAAGACTGCCAGTTTGCTGGCATGCTGTTTAAAACCTCACAAGTGTTGACTTTAACATTTATTCCCCAATTATTGATTAAAAAATGCATTTTGTTAGTGTTTTTTCGGATTCTACTATAGCCTATGCACATACACGTGTACACCAAGGAAGTGTCTGAGAATCGAGAATAGTGTCCTGATGTTTATAAGAGAGACAGTTTTGCTATTATGTGAATAGGTAGAGTGTATGGAGGATATTACTTAGTGTGAAGGAGATTAGTTGACACGGCAATTATCTTGAGGTTCGTGGAGTCTTGAAATGTCCGATTTCATTGATTTCATTTATAAAATCTAAAATAAATAGTAATTGATGACTTGAACATTGCCAAATCATAACGTTAGAAAATTCTTGAATTAATCGAGGTACATGCAGAGTTTCGTGTTGGTATGCAACACAGCAATTCTGCAATTATCTTTATATACTGTTACGTTATCTGAACACTCCAGTGGTTTAGATGATGTGATGTTACAAATGACATCAATTAAATAGACTATTTCATGATTTGGTGGGGTGGGCAAAATTTTTGCTGTTTTTCATCACTTTTAACCAACAGCATAAAACATCCAAAATAATCCGTGTTTCAAATCCTGTAATTGTAAATCTGCTAGTGCATTACAGAGGATTTATACAGCTATTTATATGATTTTCTCCAAAGTTAAGTTTTCTGATAAGGAGAAAGTTGAGCAACAAAGTATTTATAGTGTTTTGGCATTATTGATCGACATTCTAGATGAATTTACATCATTATCAAGAAAGACAATTGAGTTTCATGAAGTCAGTGAAAATCATTGAACGTGCTATTAATTATTCTACACATTAAAAAAAAGTGGGGCTTTGGTGTTCTTAACAATTGAATTAATAACTAACCCAAAATGATGCTCAGAAATGCATAGAATTTGGTGAAAAGGAAGGTCTAAATCACTGACACGAGTGCATAATTGATTAAGCTAAGGCAATATTATTAAGTAAAGAAACAAATTAAGTTTAAAAGGAAATAATTTGATTTTTGAATTTAGGTGAATGTGTAGGGTGTACGTCAGGATGTGGGTGAATGTGTAGTATTTGTGTTAGGATTTATGATTTATGTGAAGACTTAGAACGTAGGCTTTGATAAAAATTTAAGAATTGCGTTAGGGTTAAGTTAAAGTGGTGGTGGTGGTTGTAAAAATGTTAAATTATTATTTGATATCGGAGAAAAACTCCTAATAAAATTCTAAATTTTGAAATTGGTTAAAGTGTTTTTGTATCTATCCAGTGGGGCGACTTACCTGAACCACTGCAACTCTTCCATGCCAAATGTCCCGATCTTCCATAGCGATTTTCATATCCTCAGATTGATGTCCAATGTCGTCCACGAGTTGGTCAATATATATCCTTCTTGGTCTGCTGATATCTGTATGTTTATGTGTAGGTTTCCAGTGAAAGAGATCGTTGGATATTTCATCCTTGCCTCTCCAGCAGTCTCCTACATAACCTGTTCTTTTTTCTTTGACTACCGAGGTGATGGTAGGAAGACTTCTATACAATCGTTGCTTTTTAGGGTGTTGCTGTCAAGAAAGAAGTTACAGAACAATCTATTGGCCTTGAACCCCGCCCCACCCACCACCGCGATATGGAAGACTGAAGAGTTCGATGACATCCTCCTCATGGGTTGCAATTCTATAACATGCAAGCGATTATACGATCAGCAACTGAACTGTCGACATCAGGTCAAACTGGTGGAAAGGATTGACAGAAACTCGACAATGCATAAAAAACCCCAACAATATCTATCTTTACATAAATATATACGCTGCAAGTTCAACAGGAGGTTCGTGTGTAATTGAAGGTAGGTTCCTTTCTGCATTGAGAGGTCACAACTCCGGTATTATGGACAAGTGATTCGAATGGCCCTGGATTCTTTAAACTGAGCCAACCTACAGGAACACGGGGTAGAACAAGAACGAAACCGTTGGGAAATATCCGTAGTCTTAGTTGGTCATGCTTGGGAATCTACTTGGAAAATCTAATGACGTGTGCTTCTGATAGGACTGCATGGAAGAAGTGCCCGAGGACTCTGTTGCTATATGAGACTGTCAGGAATAACGGGTGAAGAAGATGGGTGAACATTTTGTCTGATGATTTAGTTCTTGCTATTAGTATATTTTTATATTTGTGATAACTAGAATCTAAACTTTTTTAAGTAGAGAAATATTACGTTAGGACTTCATGCAATGAGTATCTCGATATTAACATTCATTTTCCTCGCTCAGATGAGATGTGGAACGCTAAGGGATGTAACTGTTGATTGTAATGGTAGGACACACAAACCCTCTCTAGCGCGCCTGTGCATGTGCGCGCGCACAGAACTGACATAGATTTACTGTTAGAGTATACAATTAACCACAGCAAACACAATGAATACGTACACACGCATTAAAAAAGTTTGACAACACACATTTACATGCATACATATACGTTTCGCAATTCTTAGGAACATATAAACAAGAATTATCTTTGCAAAAGACAGTTGAATATAAAAAAAACGAAACAAACCCGTACGATATGTATCATTATCCATATTTCTAACTTCGTATTTAAAATATGTCTAAAGCTATCTCAAAAATACAAGAGTCAAGACTATTGAAAAGGTTGCAAGACGCAACGAAAATTTTGGGAAAATAAGGAATAAGTGGAAATTTTACCAGTGAGTGTGTTAAATTATAAGGCACAAAAAGAAAATGACTCTTCCCAGACACAACAAAAGAACAATTTTACCAAATATGTAACAGTGATTCTTAAATTATTAAATCATTGAAACGGAGTTTGGCGCGTCGTAACAGTCCATGTTCGTAGGGGACTATAGAAGGAGAGAGAGAGAGAGAGAGAGAATAAACATACAAGGAATGTTTGCTGAAAAGACAAAGGAAAGAAATAAGAATTAGTAATAGCGAGAGGAATCGGGAACAATGAGAAATGTTAACACAGAAGGAAAAGTATGAAATTAATGCAAGAAATGCGGCTAAAATGTGTCGTATAATGAATGAAGAAGGAAGATGAAGCTAACTGAAAAAGAATGAGGATTGCTAATCAAGAACGAAGACAAAATATGAACGACGCTGATAGGAAAGAATATTTAGTACATGACAGAAAGAAAATTCCGGATAGAAGAGAAAATATTACCGAAGAGAATGGAGAAGGATATCCAGAACAGATGTGGAACAGGTTTTAGGCTTGGAAAGGAAACATGAACGAAGAGGATACAATGAACAAGAATATTCAAGCAGGAGAAAACTGTGCATGTGTTGGAAGGATAGCAGTAAATAATCACGAGGAGCCATTTAGCATCGGAGTAATGAGTATGACATGTCCTTATTGTGGAGTAATGTAGTTCTGAGATGTGAAGCCTTAGATGCTGCCAAAACGGCAAACTTAAGCTATCAGATTTGGCAGACTAATCTGTGAAGTCAAACTATAGTGTACCTATTTACTAAATCAATGCAATACTTAAAAAAAAAAAAAGCAGCAAGAAATTCATCATTATGAATGGATGACAGAATATTACTACTGACAGGAAAACATTTATAGCTGATACTGTAGCAGAAATATGGGTCGTAGGATTTTCGCGCAGTACTGATAGTTTTTTAAAAAATATAGCTTCAAATTTTGGCTCAAAGTCAGCAATTTCGGGGGAATGGGTAGTCGATAGCATTGACTCCAGTGGTCAAGTGGTATATTTTATCGACCCCAAAAAGATGAAAGGCGAAGTCGATCTCAGTAGAATTTGAACTCAGAACGTAAAGACGGACAAAATGCCGCTAAGCAATTTGCCCGGCGCGGTAACGATTCTGCTAGCTCGCAATATATTATAAGTAGGCGAATACGGTTTACTTACAGAGAAAGACGATGAAGCCTTTCGTTGTTTCAATATTTCTATTATGACATAGTAATGGTCGCATTTTCCCAATTTAATCTTATTCAATTATCATATCTTTAATATTTGAGCGGATATCAACATCAGAATTACATGAACTATATTTTGTGAATTAAAACTAAGACAACACAGATTTTCACTGAAGAATATGGCAGATGGATAATGCAGTCAGCAAATAAAAGCAAAAAGAAGAGAGTATTCAGGCAAGCGGAATTACACGGACTGTTACATTTCCCTAGGACTTCTGCGGATCTCAAATGACCTATTTTTCACACGGTTCATAAAAAATGTGCCTTGGCCCTTTACTGGGAGCCACTGGTTTACTCTATGTGAATATTGGTTTCAAATTTTTATCACAAGGCCAGCAATTTTAGGGGAGGGGTAAGTCGATTAAATCGACTCCAGTGTTCAACTGGTACTTATTTTATCGATCCTGAAAGGTTAAAGGCAAAGTCGACCTTGGAGGAATTTGAACTTAGGTCATAAAGATGGACGAAATACCACTAAGCATTTAGTCCGTTGTTCTAACGGTTCTGCCAGCTCACCGACTTCTCATCTTTTCTTGTTTTTCTCATCTCTTATGTATATATTTCAGGCGTTGTGTAGATAAGAATTTTCCTATATTTTGTGTATTTTCATGAGGCAACGTAGAATAAAATTTTCTTGTCAGTGCTTTTAAGTGAAAGATGATCTAGCAGCAGCGTTTGTTCTTTGAAAAACTCGATCAGCTAATTAGTTTGAAAAGCTCTCTTGTTTAGATAACAATGCCAGAGAGATTCTTATGTGAGACCTTGGTGTGGCGATGACGATGAGATATGAGACATGGGTGTGGTATTGGAGTAATGAATTTAAAATGTCCTTATAGTAATGTGGTTTACAGTATCAAGGTGAAACCTTGAACTGCTGCTGAAACGGGAATGGTAAGTTACCAGATTTTGTAACCTGGTCTGCAATACGTTTTTTTTCTTCAGAGCAATACTTTTTTCTAAGTAGTAAGAAATGAATGAAAGCCTCATGAATGGAATGGCAGGGTATTATTATCGACTGGTGAAATTTTTATGGCTGATATTTCACTACGTAAAGCAGCCATGAAATTTCTACGAGAACCGCTAGATATTTATTTGAATACTGAAATGGACATTATGTGAATAAGCAAAGGTATTTTCCTTAAAGATGTTGAAGCTTCTCGCTTTTGAAATGTTTCTATTATGACGTAATAACTGGTTAGATTTTCGTAATCTAAAAATATTCGTTCATTTCTATATCTTGAAAAGCTGGAAGTGAATCTACAATCACCAAATTCTATAATCCCGAAACATCTCGAAACCAAGTATACGCCAACGTATACATACATGTGTATAGGAACGTATTTAAACGCATGTCCACAAACATACTCACTTGTGTATACGCACCATAGCAAACACAGTCATACCGATGTACATATACACACATACTTTAAATTATTTTCCAATGCTTAGTAACAGTGATATATAAACAAGTTTTTAAGGCTATCACTACAGATTTTATATGGAAGTTATAGCCAACACCGATTTTGTTACGACGTTTCGTATTCAATTACATCTAATGTAAACACCAATGCAGCCGAAGATGGGAAAATAGGTAATGGGTGTATATACATATTTTAGGAGTTCCTGGCCTTTCTTCAGCAGCACATCCAACCCATTAACCATCCACGAACTCATGGCTCAAACAGCTACTGAATATAGCGGGTACATGGCTCAGTGGTTAGAACGCCGGGCTCACAATCATGAGGTAGTGAGTTCGATTCCAGGACCGGGCTGTGTGTGGTGTTCTTGAGTAAGACACTTAATTACACATTGCTCCAGTTCACTCAGCTGTAGAGAGGAGCTGTGACGTCACTGATGCCAAGCTGTATCGAGTTTTGCCTTTCCCTTGGTTAACATCGCTGGCATGGTATGCATGGGCGACTGCTGATATTCCATAAACAACCTTGTCTGGACTTGTGCCTCGGAGGGTAACTTTATAGGTGCAGTATCATGGTCATTCATGAACGAAGGGGATCTTTATCCTTTGTAGTAGTGTAACATTATTGGATATACTAATTTTACATATTAAACACATTCCTGGCAGCTGGAACGTGCATATTAATTACTTCTATAAAAATCTGAAGAGATAACCTTAAAAAGGGATTTAATAGCATTGCTTACACGACAGAACACAGTAATGACCTATAAAGCGTTTAATATAATTTGTAGTATATTATGATTGCATAACGAAATACAGTGTGCCCACAAGTACAGTAGAACCTCGCAGTACTAGTGCACTATTGTACGAGTAATTTGCTGTACGAGCAAGGCTCGTGCGAATTTTTGATTTGAAGTGCAAGTAGAAATCCGAAATTCGAGTGAGTTTTTATACAAGCGACCTCTAGTCGGCGCTGAGCTCGCACATGCTCTCCCAACAAGCGCAGTCTCCGTTCGCTCAGTTCACGTGCTTACCTCGTTGTGGCAGCATCCCTGTTGTGTTTTTTCCAGTGTTTTTGTTTAGTTTTGTGAATTTTTCGCTATTATTCTATAATAATTAGTTGTGTTAGCCATGGGTCCTAAGAATGTTAGTGCAAAGGACAGTGCTGAGAAGAATAAAAAGCTGATTACGATAGAACTGAAGAAGGAAATCATTGATAAACATGAAAGAGGAGTACGTGTAGTGGACATAACACGTCAATACGACCGAAGCACGTCGACAATCTGCATCATCCCGAAGAAAAAGGACGAGATCAAAGGGTGTCTTCAGGCTCTCTAAGCAACGCACATCTGTCCCCTAAAGGATGGAAAAATTGCTTCTCCTATGGATCAGCGAGAAGCAACTTGCAGATGATATGATTACTGAGATCATCATTTTCAAGAAAGCATGAGCACTGTATGGTGATCTTCTGAAGCAGAACCCTTGAACATCAATGGAGGAGACATCAGCAAACATATATAAGGCCACTCGCAGCTGGTTAGATAATTTCAAGAAGAGAACTGGTGTTCATAGTGTTTAAGGCGGCGAGCTGGCAGAATCGTTAGCACGCTGGGCGAAATACTTTGCGGTATTTCGTCCGCCGCTGCGTTCTAAGTTCAAATTCCGCCGAGGTCGACTTTGCCTTTCATCCTTTCGAGGTCGATAAATTAAGTACCCGTTACGCTCTGGGGTCGATGTAATCGACTTAATACCCATGTCTGTCCATGTTTGTCCCCTCTGTGTTTAGCCCCTTGTGGGTAATAAAGAAATAGGTATTCATAGTGTTGTCAGGCTTGAAGAAGCAGCGAGTTCTGACATGAAAGCAGCTGCGGATTCCGTCAGCTCATCGTAGTTGAGGGGTACTTAAGGTATTCAACTGTGATGAAACTGGCCTTTTTAAAAAAAATATTTTGTAGAATCTACATAACTACAGAGAAAAAGAAAATGCCAGACCACAAGCCTAAGCCTATGCTAACTCTCGCCCTTTGTGCCAATGCGAGTGGAAACTTGAAGATTAAGCTGTACGTTGTCTACCATTCCAAAAAATGCACGAGCGATCAGGTCGTACAAAATCCTGAAGAAGAAGCTGTAGGTTATGTGGAAGGCAAACTTTAAAGCCTAGGTTACAGGCAATTTTTCTCCGATTGGGTCAACCTTGTCTTCGGACTAGCAGTGAAAAAATATCTCCTGGAGAACAATCTTCCTCTCAAGGCCCTCCTCATCTTCGACAATGCTCCTACTCACCCTCCTAACCTCGGAGATGATATCCTGGACGAATTAAAATTTATAAAAGTTACGTACCTTTCATGCAACACCACCACTATCTTACAGCAAATGACTTCTAATTTTAAGAAATTGTACACCAAACAACTGTTTCGTCGGTGCTTTGAAGTCACCGAAAATACAAATCTAACCCTTCGTGAGTTTTGAAAGGAGTACTACAACACTGTAAACTGCCTGAAAATCATCGATATAGCCTGATAGTGTAGCGGAGAATGCTATCACTATGAGTAACATAAAGGCAGTGTTGGCAAAGTGGTAGTATGTTTCTGAATGTGTAGAAAAATATCATCCTGAAAAAGTAGCTACAGGTAGTGCAGCTGCTTTATTTACTGACACTGCTTCTGGCACATTTTCGTACCATTTTGAAAGGCAGGAAAAAGCAGACTTCTCTTGATAGGTTTCTAATGAAACGACCTGCAAGTATAAAAAGAAAGTGTGTCCAAAAAGCTTAAATCAAGCGGAGTGAGAGAGAAGACCCCAGAAATTGTTTCTCATGAAGTCTTAATGGAAGGAGATTCTCCTTCCAAACAGTAATCCTCCTTCTCTCCTCTCTATCGCCTTCCTCGCACACAAATCTTTAAGGTAATTCAGTTAAAAAACCATTTTATAAATTTCTTTTGCACTCTCTTTTTTATAATTGTTATTTTACTTGTAACTACACCTTTCTGTTTTAAAACCCATAAAAAATTAATTTTGGGTGGTTTTGTGGGGCTGAAACGGATTAATTATATTTTAGTCCTTGTTTCTACGTTACTAACCATTGCAAGATATTTTAAAGTGTGTGTACCTTTTCATGTAAGTCTGTGTGCGCGCGCATGTGTGTGGGTTATGCGTATGTTTGTATGCATTCTTGGTCTGGTTTTGTGGGTCATGGAACGAATTAAACTCGTACTGCCAGGTATCACTGTAATTAGCATAAACAAAAACTAATTCTTGCAAAAAATGAAATGAAAAACAAAACAAAAACAACACACACACACACCTTATCACGGATAAGGTGTTTTAAGAAATATAATAACAATTGCTTTTTAATTATCATTTTATCCCAACGGTTATTCAGAACCGGGGCATAACTGTCCAAGAGCACGAAAAATAGCAGTAAAATAACACGAGGAGCCATTTAGTATTGGAGCAATAAATAAATACCTGTCTTTATAACGGTGTTCTGCAGTATCACGTGAAGCGTTACGCTTGCTGCCAAAACGGTAATGGTAAGTTACTAGATTTACTAAAATAGCTTGTCTAAACCCAATGCTGTACTTTTAGGTAAGCAGTAATAAATGAATGAAATGACAGGATATTATTATCGGATGAGAAAATATTTATGCCTCACATCTTACTACAAATATAGGTCGCAGAATTTTTACGAGAAATATAATATAATATAATATAATATAATATAATATTATATGTATATATATATATAATATATATATATATATATATATATATATATATGCATATGTTTTATTTATTTATTAATTTATTATATGACGGAACGCACGCATCCATTTCTAAGTAAGATTGTTCTTAATATTAATAATGATGCGCACTCTTAACCTTTCTCTCCCACTCCCTTTCTCAGCCTTCATTCTTTCGGGTTTCCTTTTCTTCTACATTACTGTCTCTCTCTCTCTCATTCTTCATTCTTTCTGGTTTTCTCTACAACCATTCCCTTTTTTCTCTCCCTTTCTCTTGCTCCTCCTCCTCCCTCCCGTCGTTGACCCGCGACGAGAGCTCTGCTACTGTCTTTCTAACCTGGCTTCCTTCAAGTGTAAACGGCATTTTCTGTTGCTCCTTCGCCGTTCTCAAAAATAGCGTTCGTAATATTTTATCTCGTTCGGGTTAACAGCCCTTCTTGTCTGTGTTACTGTTATTCTCCTTGTCCTGTCTTTTACTGTTTATATTTTGTACTGTCGTTACTGTCCTGTTTGTGTTACCATTTTTACCCCTCCGCAAAAAAATCTCAAATTTTATTTAATTTGCTTTTCGCGGGAAGGAATGTTTCATTAAAGTCATGTATCGCCTTGACCTTCGAAACGTGGAGTAGATGAAACAAAGGCGACTGAAGAAGGGGAATTTTCCTTGTATTGTATGTCCTGTACTCTATTTTTTTGTTGTTTAAGAAAAATGTCCATTTCCTTGGTTTTGTGTTTATGCTTTCGTTTCTCATTGTGTTGGACGTTTTTTTTGGTGTCCTGTACCCATATATGCATGTATATATACATGTAGAGGTAGGTACGTACATATATGTATGTTAGCTCCTACACGCATTTTTTTCTCTCCTTGTTTCTCGCCTTGTTTTTTTCTGTGTATCTTTCTGTCGAAGAGCGTAGGCTCGAAACGTGAAAGACTTTTTCTATTTCTATTCCTGAGCGCTATACGAATACAATTGTTTGTTTGTACTCCACCTGCCTTCGTCTTTTGTTTATTTTCGTAAACCTTCCCGTTATGTATGTATATGTAATGTAAACAGTCAAATGTGTTTTATCTTAAAAAAAAAAAGATGTTCATCTTTCGTATCTAGACAGGTTGGAAGTGAATCTACAATCACCAAATCAAAAATTACCCAGATTGTGTAATAACCAAGGTGCCACACAGTGGGACTGAACCAGGAACCATGTGGTTGAGAAACAAGTTTCTTACTTCACAGCCACGCCTGTTATTATGCATTGTAAAACATTTTTATGTACGTGTTCGTATTCAAATCTGTGTAAGCGTTCACTTATGTACGCGAATGTTTTAATACGTGTGTGTGTGTGTGTGTGTGTGTGTGTGCGTGCGTGCGTATATGTGTTCATGAGTGCTTGGTATGTGAATATGCAGTTGATTATGCGCTGACTGAGTATACGTCGGTGTGTTTGTGCGTATGTTTGTATACGTTTGTGTACACGTGTATACATCAGGAAAATGTCCTGGCCCGTTTATCACACAATTTGCGAATTTTTGATTTCCAGATGTTTCGGAATTAAAGAATGTCGGTATGTAAATTAATGACTGTAGACTCACTTCCAACCTTTGAAAATAAGAAAGATGAACAAATACTTTTGGATTACGAAAATCTGACCCTTTATTACGTCACAATAAGAATATTTCAAAAGTGACATGCTTCAACATCCTTTCTCTTTAAGTAAAACATTTGACTATTTGCATAACACATAAAGTAATATCTTTTAAAACATTTAGCAATTCTACGGCCCACATTTGTAGTAAAGTGTCAGTCATAAACATTTCCCAAGTCGATAATAATATCCTGTCATTTCATTCGCGGTGCTTTCATTAATTATTGCTGCTTACTAAAAGTACAACATTCAGTTTAGACAAGTTAGTTTGCTAAATCTGGTAAATTATGTTTGCCGTTTTGATAGCAGTTTAAGGCTTCACCGTGATACCGTAAAACACTGCTATAAGGGCATCTTATTCATTATTCCAATACCAAAGGACACCTCGTCATTATTTGTTAGTATTTGTCTTGATCTTGCATGGTAACGCGCCCGTTAACCTTGTCTGTCTTCTTTCATACTTCCTCTCCAAGGCTGACATCTGTTCCACATTTGTTCTAGGTATGCTTGCTTGCTTATTCTCTTCGGTAAAGTTTCCTCTTCTACCCTGTTCTCATATTCTTGCTTGTGCTAAATATTCGTTTCTATCATTAACTTTTTCCCTATTATCTTTAGCTTCTTCATTCATCATACACCCTCTAGAGGCCTTTCTTGCATGAATTTTTGTGCTTATTTCGTTAGTTAATGCTTTTCGTCTTACCGGATTGCTCTCTCTCTCTCTCTCTCTCTCTCTCTTTCTCTCTTCCCCCTCTCTCTCTTCCCCCTCTCTCTCTTATTTCTTTGCTCTCTTCACAATTTCACAATCTTTACCTGTATTTTCTCTGCCTCTTTCAATTCAATTCTTGCAGTATTCCAATACGTTCATTATCTCTACTGACATGAAATTCCATCCCGGTAATAAAATATTTCTGAAACATTTCATTTTATATTTGGTAAAACACTGTATCCAGGATATAATGTTACACATATTTTTCGGTGAAAATTAGGCAGTGCTTTTGATATTATAGATAGTTGGAAAAACTCCCTCCTGGATATTCCGCTCCATATATTTTAAATACGAAGTTCCGAATAAAGGAAAAAAATTCATGAGCTTCTTGGCGTTTTTTTTTTATATTCATCCTTCTTGTGTAAGAATTAGTTCTTCTTTATATGTTACTAAGCACTGAAAAACATTTTAAAATAGGTGTATGTATTTAGTTAAGTTTGTGTATTTATTTGTTCGCTATAGTGAGCGTTCACGTATGAATATGTAAATATATGTGTACGTGAGTATTTGTGTTGAGTGTGCTTTGTATGTTGTATGAGTGTGTGTCTGTGTGTTTGTGCGTATATGTTTGTGTGCACGCCAGGAAAATATTCAGGTCCAGTTATCGCACATATTTTTTTCCTATTTCCATGTGTTTCGGAATTATAGAAAATTAAATTTGGCGATAGTGGGCTCGCATCCAACCTTTGAAGATAAGAAAGATGAATAAATATGTTTAGGTCAGGAAAATATGATTATTTATTAGGTCATCATACAAACATTTCAAAAGTGTGTGTGTGTGTAACATTACCGATGAGAAAAGACAAGAATACATAGGAATGTGGAACAGATTTTAGGGTTGGGAAGGAAGGATGAATGAAGAGCATAAGCAAGGATATTTACAATCGGTGCTTAATCATGAAAGACTACGGAAAATAGCAGCAACAGATCACGAGGTGCCATCTAGCAGTGCACAAATGAATATATATCCTTATTATGGTAGTCTACAGTATCACGGTGATGTCAAAGCGGCAAAGCTACCAGATTTGGTAAACTAACTTGTCCGCGAATGAGTTAGTTTTAATTTTTAATTTTTTTTTATATATATAATATTCGCACATAATGTAAATAATCAAATATATTTTCCATAAACAGAGATGTTACAGCTTATCGGTTTTCAAATGTTTCTATCATGAGGTAATAAATGGTTTAGAACCCAAACTTATTTGCTCATCTTTCAAGCAATAGGAAAAACTCTCCTGATGAGATATCATTGCCGGAAATACGCTCCAAAAAAGATATGAGGTCTCTGTCAACAGGGGTGGCATCTGATGATGACGATTTTCCAATGTTTGAAATAACTAGAGTTTGATCTTTTCAGATGGTGAAATATTCTGTCAAGATTTTGTGCAATTAACATCTAAAATTAAATATGTATTTGTGAAATGTGTAAAGGTAAGTGAAATAACTCAAATAGTAAATCAAGTTAGTTGCTGTAGTACGACGCTCTCTCTCTCTCTCTCACACGCACGCACGCACGCACGCACGCACGCACGCACGCACGCACGCACGCACGCACGCAAATATTCGCCACAGCAAACTCACAAGTACGCACACATATATGCATACATTAAAGCGTTTAGCAAGTTTTGGGTAAACACTTCCATGCTGAGAGTGGTGCTGCACTCCGTCCCTGAATACAAGAGTCGATGCCTCATCAAGCAGTGAAGAAGCTCTGTAGGTGTTTCGGCCCCTTTCACCTCAAAAGGAATTATTGAAAAACAGTTTACTGTACAAGTGCATGACTCGTTGTTTTGTACTCGGTATAAGTAATAGGCGCAAGGCGTGGCTGTATGATAAAAAAAACTTGCTTCCTAACCACATGGTTCGGGTTCAGTTGTATTGTGTAGCACCTTGGGCAAGTGTCGTCTACTGTAGCCTCGGGTCGACCAAAGCCTCGTGAGTGGATTTGGTTGACGAAAACTGAAAGAAGCCCGTCAAGTATATATATGTATATTTATGTGTGTGTGCCTTTGTGTCTGTGTTTGTCCCCCTACCATCACTTGACAACCGATGTTGGTGTGTTTATGTCCCCAAAACTTAGTGGTTCGGCAAAACAAACCGATAGGATAAGTACTAGGCTTACAATGAATAAGTCCTATGGTTGATTTCTTCAACTAAAGGCGCTGCTCCAGCATGGCCGCAGTCAAATGACTGAAACGTGTAAAAGAACATATAAACAAAAACTAATATTCTTGCAAAACGGTAAGGCGATCTGACAGAATTGTTAGCACGCCGGACAAAATGCTTGTCGGCATTTCGTCCGTTCTGAGTTCAAATTTCACCGAGGTCGACTATGTCTTTCATCCTTTCGGGATCGATAAAATAAGTACCAGTTGAGTACCGGGGTTGATCTAATCAACTTACCATCTCCCCTAAAATTGCTAGCCTTGTACCATAATTAAAAATCAAAATTCTTGCAAAACGGAGATGAATTAAAAAAAAACGAAAACACATGACATTTTTATTCATATTCCCATTATTAGGAAACAGTAGTGTTGTCTACTGGATCTAGCTATTCATTTAAATTAGCCACAACAGAATATTAGATATTACTACATCTTATATACCTCTCATACCTTCATGCTGTTCTTACATGTTGTTCTTACATTTCGGTGCGGTGTGGGAATTTTCGTTGAGGACAATTTGCAAAGCAGTGCATCACAGCTATAGATAATGTAGCACTTTTACATATCTTTTGGTGTACTAGGTCAGCTATCTGGTTAGAAAAGGTTTCATGGCTAGATGTCATTGCAAGAGACCTTAGTGTTGTCATCAAAATGAAGTTTGACATCCTGGGAGGAATAATGAGGCCGTGCTAACTAGGATCGACAACTGATAATAACGACTTTCGTTCCGGTGACAAAAACATTTCTGTGTTCGAAACAACTACAATCTAGTATCCTCTTGTAGGACTTCAAGCAATTAGCATCTAAAACTTAATATCCATGCTTCAAAGTCACACAAATAGTAAGAAACAACCCTTGGCTACTATGGTAAGCGGTCGCACGCACTCACACACACGCACGCACGCGCGCGCACACACACACACACACACCACACACACACACACACACACACACACACACACACACATGCATACATCCACACTTGTGAAGGGAGAAAGAGAGAGGTGGATTACACAAAAGCACATGAGCAAACATGGACAAAAATACTCTCACATACAAGTATAACGAATGGTAAATGAAGGGGAATGTAAAAATGGTATACTCTTTTACTTGTTTCAGTCATTTGACAGCGGCCATGCTGGAGCACCGCCTTTAGTCGAGCAAATCGACCCCAGGACATTTTTTGTAATCCTAGTACTTATTCTATCGGTCTCTTTTGCCGAACCGCTAAGTTAGGGGGACGTAAACACACCAGCATCGATTGTCAAGCGATGTTGGGGGACAAACACAGACACACAAACATATACACATATATATATATATATACATATACATATATACGACGGGCTTCTTTCAGTTTCCATCTACCAAATCCACTCACAAGGCTTCTGTCTGCCCGAGGCTATAGTAGAAGACGCTTGTCCAAAGTTCTATGCAGTGGGACTAAACCCGGAACCATGTGGTTTCCATGTGGCTACTTACCACACAGCCACTCTTGCGCCAACTCGATTGGACAGCTGGACCGACCAATACAAACAACAGGTTCGTTTAATCACGAGGTCATGTGACCGCTAGAACGAAAAGGCCTTGTGGAGCCGATATTGGGGTATTTAAGCCTAGATGAGTCAAAATGAAAACATCTCAAACAATGACAGTGTAAATCACTTCTACTGCACAAGGTTACACACACATTAAAACAGAATATCGTGAATACGGAAATTTTATTTGTATTTGTTCATAACCGCGTTCCAAACTTTCTCCGTTCAACATGTATAACGGTATGACTCAGATGAGGAGTTTTCTCAACGATCTATGTTATTAAAGAACAGTGTCCGTAACTTCCTTCGTAAAATATGTACTAGAGACAGTGTTAATACCGTGAAGTAATATTTATCTCCACTTAAACGTGGATATTCTATTAAAACAAACTACACTGCAGTAGTTATCAAAAAGCCAATATGAGACTTTCTCTCATGGTAACTACCGCAGTATAATTTGTTCTAATAGAACATCTATATTTAAGTGGCGATAAATATCATCCTTCGTAAAATATATATAAGACATATCCTGGATAGGAGATATGAATGAAGGGGATAGACAACAATGATTAGAACAAGCGCATAACCATGCACGAGCACAAAAATAATAAATATTCACGAGGTACCATTTAGTATTGACGCAATGAAGACATGTCCTTATTCTGGTGATCAGTCTTAAATTGCCGCCAAAATGGGGATTCATCAAACGTAAAGATATTTGCTGGTCTAAGTCAATTTATTATGCAAGAACCACAGGCTCGGGAACTGGGGGTGCAAGAGGTGCTCGCGCACTCCTTAAATTTTTGTTGGAATAAGGAAAACGCCTTGAACATCCTCTTGAAAAACTCCCGAAGAACGTAGCGGCAAGTGAAATATCGCTAAGAATTTCGTCCGGCGCGCTAACGATTCTGCCAGCTCGCCGCCTTAGAAGAAGAGAAGATAATACTGAACTGAACAGATTAAAATACCTACAACAAATTTGGAACAGATTTCAAGTAAATATGAATGAAGATAGACAAGATAGACAAGAAGGGACAAAGGCGGCGAGCTGGAAGAATTATTTACACGACGGGCAAAATGCTTAGCGGCATTTCGTCTGTCTTTATGTTCTAAGTTCAAATTCTGCTGAAATCGATTTTGCCTTTTAATCCTTTCGGAGTCGTTAATATAAGTACCAGTTGATCACTGGGGTCGATGTAATCGATTTTACCACTCACCCGAACTTGTTGGCCTCGTGGCAAAATTTGAAACCAATATTTAGAAGAGATACATAACCGCCCAAGAGAACGTAGAATAGCAACAACTAATCATGAGGAACCATTTTGTATTGGAGTAATGAAAATATGTTCTTATTCTGGTGCTAAAATGGCTGTCTCTTTCCCAAGTAAATGAGTTTGATATTTCCAAGCGTAAATATGTTTTACACGTAAAATAACATACATACAGGCACACACAAATTCACAGATTTACATCGTACAAAAACACAAGTGCACGCTCCTACACAGAAACACTCGCGCACAGACATTCATACTTTTATATAAATACACTCACAAACTTACGTAAATGGACGCTCACTACAAAAATACACAACTACACAGAATTACATGAATACATGCTTTTAAAATATATTGCAATGCTTAGCAAAAATATAAACAAGAAATAATTTATAAAGCAAATGTCGTGGGATTTCCATGTGTACTGCTGTTAATGATGAACGAAGGTAAAAAATATATGAACGATTATGCTAGGAAAGAATAGCATAAGCAACAGTGTCTTTTATTCTCACTGGCGATAGAAAAGAAAAAGTTTCCGAAGAGAATAGACAAAAATGCCTAGAACAGAAATGAAGCAAATTTCATAACTGGAGAGAAAATATGAATGCATGGGATACATAAAGATATTCAGACAGGTATGCAAACGTGAAAGAGTACGAAGAGAAGCAGTAAATAACCGCGGAACATCATTTAGTATTGAAGCAATAACTATAACACGTACTGTTGCGGAACGGCAGAGTTAAGCTACCACATATAGCAAACTAGCCTGTCTGTAACGGTAGGGTCACCAATCTGTAACGGTAGAAGTTTATGAATTTGTACGGTTAAAATTTAATAACAATGGCATGTTGTAAGATGTGAAAGATGAACAAGGCATGAAATTTTAAGGAAAATATTTATTTTACCGTTACATTGTAAGATACCTTGCCTAGATGGGCAGGTGATAAAATCGTAAAGCATGCGAAGTATAGATGTCGTAGATTTTCCTTGTATAGTTTATGTTTGTGTTCTCATTATTGTGTAGTAGTAATTACAGATAGAGATGGAGTGATGTTGTGAGAGAAAATGAAGTGAGCTAGTGAGAGTGAGAGGCACACAAATACTTTCATACACGAACATCCATCATAGCAAACTCACAAGGACGCGCACATGCTAAGTAACATATATACAAGATTAACTTCAGCAAATGAACGTTGAATTTATTATTATTTGATCCGTATTCGTCGAATGTGTATAACGGTATACCGAGACAAAGGAAATTCTTTCCCAACTACATATCTATGAATGACCTCTTTTAAACTTTTTTTTGTAAAATGGTCTTCTTATATCTTGGATATGGAGTTTAATGTAAGATGAGTGTTTCTTAAATTATTTTATTAACGAAATGAAGTTTGGTGTGGTACGAGGGACAATGACTATATTGCACAATTACAAGAACTGTATCAAGAGACAGAAAAGATGCAAGGGGAAGATGACAGAGAGGGTAAAGAGAAGAGCATGACACGTTGTTTTGTTCCCAAAATAAACAATATTTTGATTGAATTATATATATATATATATATACATATTCAACTAAAAAAAATATGTAGAAGTTAAAACAGTATTGACATAAAAGAAACATTTAATAGATCAAAATACATATTTATTTTTATATGGTTTTTATTTGTATATTCAGCATTAGGCGATCCTCCGGTATTGGTATACAAAATGTCGGTACGCGGAGACGACATCATTCAGCCTCTTTTTCAGCCTAGCCTCTTTGTCTATGTCATGAGGGAAAAGTTGTGTGGATGAATGCTGTCGTTTACCAACATCGAAACATTATAAGCAACAAATCACTAACAGGAAATATTGACAATGTCTGTGTATAGAATAATGAAATTTTACATTTTCGTAACTGGGATACGCGTGAAATCCTTTCGTCATAATAAATTGACTTCACATAATTATCTTTACATATGATGGACCCTCAACTCTACTAGTGAGTATTGTAAAGACAGTAAAATTTAACTAGGAAAACGAATATTTATTCGTAAATTTTCTTGAGAGGAATTTAAAAATCAGGTTTATTATTTTCCTACATACATACATACATACATACATACATACATACATACATACATACATACATACATACATACATACATACTACATACATACATACATACATACATACATACATACATACATACATATACATACATACATCATACATACATACATACATACATACTACATACATACATACATCATACATACATACATATACATACATACATACATATACATACATACATATACATACATACATAATACATACATCATACATACATACATCATACATACATATACATACATACATACATACATACATACATACATACATACATACATACATACATAGAGGAGAGTGCGAGATAGAGAAAGAGAGAGAGAAATGTATAAGAAGTGGATTCATGGTCTCTCTTATTGTGAAGAAAGTAACTTATTAAAAATTTAACAGAAAAGCTAATATTTATTTGTAAGTTTTCTCAAGAGAAATTTAAAGAACGGAAGTTCATTATTTTTTCCCCGTATGTAATTTTTAGAAGTGGTAGCCTAATTTCATAAAAGATTGTGTTGAGGTATGTGAGTCCGTGTACTTATACACACATACATACAGAGAGTAGGAGAGAGTGAGAGATAGATTTGACAAAAAATATAGTAGTGATTCCTTACTTCGTCGTAAGGTTTCTGTTCAACGGTATGAAATTGTGTTGAGAAATGTATGTATGTATGTATGTATGTACGTATGTACGTACGTACGAATGTACGTACGTACGAATGTATGTACGTATGTACGTACGTACGAATGTACGTACGTACGTACATGCAGACGAATAGACAGTTAAGAACCAAAACGGAAGCTATATTAGGGACAGATTTGACAAAAAGCATTGTTGCGATTGCTAACTTTTTTCGCCATAAGTTTCCTTTTTTGTGTGTGTGTATAATGGTATACGTTTTCAGAAAGATCTGTGTACCAAGATGTCTTCGTAAACTGTTCCTACTCTTCGAAAATTATACTATTTATTAACCGAAATCAAATCGAGAGAGGCAGATAATATTCGGAGAAAGTTGTAAGAATTAGAAATGGAGAAAGAAATCAGGAATATATATTATATATTAATTTTGCAAATAATCAATTGTGTTTTGCTTAAAGATATTCATGATTTTACTTTCGAAATGTTTCTGTAATTATGTAATAAATGATCACATTTTCGTAATTCAAAAATATTTGTTCATCTGTGCTCAAACAACAACATTAGAATTACATTGATTGTAATGTATATTAAGCTTGAGACAACACTTGAGATAGTTGACAAACCAATATAGAAGGAAAAAGCTCTATTGACTAGGTATCATTAACAAGAAATTCGAGTATGAGCTTAGTAATGAAAATGAGATGTTAGCTTCAGGAAGGAGTGGTTTTAGTCAAGTGGGACCGGCAACTAATGATGACAGTTTTAGTTTCAAAGTTTATTCTTTTATTCGCGTAAGTCACACAGCAGCCATGCTGGAACATCGCCTAAAGGGGCTTTTTAATCGAAGAAATCGACCCTAGGACTTATTCTTCGTAAGCCTAGTACTTATTCTATCGGTCTTTTTTTTTTTTTTACCATTTCTGTATGATTGCAAGGACTGAATCGAGAGAGGTAGAGATCATACGACGAAAACAAGAGAAATTGAAAGAAGAGTCAGGAACAACGATAAGTGAAATTTATGCAAGAAATGCAGCAAGAAGGTGTCGTAGGACGAATGAGGAAGCTGAAGCTATAGGGAAAGAAAACATTACTGAATAGAACAGATACGAATACTTAGAAGAGATGTGGAACAAGTTTGGAGGAAAATATGACTGAAGAGGAGAGACGAAGATATTTTAAACAGGCGCGTAATTGTGCTGGAGTAAGAAGAATAAGAGCAAATAATCACATGGTGCCATTTAGTATTAAAGCAATGAATAAATACATCATTTCCTTATTATGGTTCTCTGATTGATTAAAAATTAATTTCAGTTATTTTATAACCTCGAAAATCCTTGAAATGACAATCGAAATAGGGTGATAATCGGGCCAGGATATTTTTCTTGCGTGTACATACGTAAAAGAACATATACAAACACATACGCACAAACAAACACACACAATCACTTATGCGTCAATAATTAGATACATACAAGGTGTCCGGGCTAAATTTTCAGGAACGGTTTGATGTATTGGTGAACAGTCAACGGCACTGGAGAGCATAAAGAGTAAAGTTGTAGCCAAGAAAAAGCTAGTTGACATGGAGGACTGGAAGACATCTGAATATTGGAAAAGAGTTACTTGTATCATGAGGATTCGATAATTCGCGCCGAATATCGAAATGCCAACATCATGACTGCTGCCCAATTCTCTGTGAACACTGTAAAAAACGTGACATGTGAAGCTGATGTCTGCACGCTGGAATTCATCCGCACACCTTTGAGCAGATGGCTGTGTGAAGCTGCTAGAGACTGTGACCAATTCTTGGCTGGGGAGGGTTGCTGCTGAAAGGCCTTATGTATGGCAGCATATGTCCGGAAAAAGCCAGTAGTAGTTGTTGGAGAATTTCTACGGCCTTACCAGCCTCAATTTCTCGTCTAATCCCCTCGATTGTAATCCCAATGGATCACTATGTGTGGGGCGCGGTTAAGAAAGACAGCAACAGAATGGTGGCGAAAATCAAGGTGTTCGAAAATCTTCCGAGCGACACAGTATAGAACACATGCATCAGTTCTGGAGCCATCTTGAGGGCATGATGGAAACTAAGAGCAGCTTATTTGAGTAGACTGTTGTCTCCTAGTCATAACTGATATTTTTTATTAATTTTTAAAATACTTTATTTTTGGATGGAATTTTGTGTTTTCTCTTTTATGTCGAACTGTCAAACTTAGTCAACACCCTCTACATAACTGAAGGCTCATCAAAGTAAACACAACTACACAGACTTACATGGATATATAAACACATGAAAATGTTTTGAAATGCTTAGTGACATATAAACAATAATCAATTTTTGCAAAAGAGAGATGAATATTAACAAAAATATAAAATCCTACACATGACATGTATGTTTCCTTATTCGTAACCTTTCAGAATAGAGTTCCCCAACCATCTTTATATTAAGAAACTCTTCCAAACTGTCTCTATAAAAATGTGTGACGATATATTCCCAGATTCGGAGTTTAAATCATTATAAAGTATCGACTGCTTCTTAAATTATTATATTAGTGAAACAGAATTCTCGGGGTACAACTATCATATTCTAAAACTGCAAAAAAGTGAATTGAAGGCAGAGGTGAAATGTTAATGGTTCAGTTTGCCACAAATATGGGGCATGTAATTTCCATGTGTAGTGATAGTTTTTTTGTTTTTGTTTTAATATATTGATATACATACATATATTATGTAAACAGTCAAATATATTTTATTTTAAAAATATGTTGAAGCTTTTCGTTTTTGAAATGTTATTATGACGTAATAAAGGTCACACTTTTGGAATCCAAACTTGTTTATCTTTCATACTTTCAATGTTCGATCAAACTCCATCATTTGAATTACATGGACTATTTCCATACATTAAATCTCAGAGAGCACTTGAGACCAGTATGGTAGATGGTCTTCGAAGTGAGTCTATAATCACTAAATTATATTCCGACGTTTCACCAGTCCGAGCTGTCTCAGAATCAAAATAAACGAAAGTGTGTGATATCTAAATAAATCAAAAAGCAAACAAAAACATACACACATACATTGCACAATCACATAGACATGCACATACATAACCCAGAAAGAAACGCATACTCAAACACACACATTAGTACATAAACACACTCACACACACTCATGAACTTTCATTGCAAAACTATTTGGAAATGATTAGTAACATATAAGAAAATGTCATTGGAAAAAAATGACGTATTTTTCCTCGTATGCGTAACTTTGTATTTAAAATGTCTGAAATGGTTTTTCCAGAATACAGAATTTCTTCAACTATCTATATATTAGGAGACTCATCTTAACTTTATTCGTAAATTATATGTGTATAACGGTCACAGTGTTTTACCAAATATCATATCAATTGCTTCATAAATAATTTATTACTGTAATTTCGTGTGCCACTTGGCAACGACTATCTAGCAGAACTGCAAGAAATGAATTGAGAGAGTCAGAAAAAATACAAGGAAATATTGCGGAGAAGACAAATATGAATTAGGAATAGAGAGGAGGGAAGGCACGAAATTAATGCAAGAAATGCAGCTTCAAGGTGTCGTATGAGAAATCAAAGTAAATAAGGAAAATATGAAAGATGATACGAAAGAGCATTTTGTACAGCGGCAAGAAAAAAATGAACAAAACATTACCGAACAGAATAGACAAGAATACCTAGAACAGGTGCAGAACAGATTTCAGGCTTGCAGGGAAAATATGAACAAAGAGGATAAACAAGGATATTTAGAAATGTGTAAGCATGCATGAGAAGGAATTATAGCAGGAAATAGTCACGAGGTACCATATAGTATTGGAGCAATACATGTAACATATTATCGTAGTGGTCTATGTTATCACGGTGAAGCCTTATGCTGCTGCTAGAATAAGTTCAGTTACCAGAATGAAAGCATCAGTAATGAAACGATAGGATATTATTATCGGCTGTGGGTGGTAGGATTTTCACGATGCCACTTTTGAACTGTTTCTATTATGACGTAATAAACGGTCAGATTTTCGTAGCCCAAACGTCTTTCATATTTTGAAAAGTTGGAAGTGAGTCTACAATCATCAAATTACATAAAGACATTCTATAATCTCCAAACACCTGGAAATCAAAAATTCCCAAATTGTGTGATTACTTGATCAGGGTATATTCCCGCCGTACACATATGTAAAAGAACGTATGTTATTACATACGCAGAAACATAGACACGCACACTCATACAAACACTCACGCAAACTCGAGCACACAAACACATAAATACACTCACATACATAGGTGATCGCTCACCACAGCAAACACAACTACACAGACATACATCAATACATACACATACTTTAAAATGTTTAGCAATGTTTATTAACATATCTTGCAAAAACAGGTTGAATATAAAAAAGGGGAATCACCGTGATACAGTAAAGCACTACAGTAAGGACTTAATCTCATGTAGCTCACCCTGCTTCCAGCTCATCTCTTAACATTTCGAAGAATTTCAAGAATGTTTTGGAGATTTTCGTTGAGGACAATTTGCAAAGTAATGATTTACAGCTGAAGATAATCTAGTAACTTTATATATCTTTTGGTGTACTTAGCTGCCTGGAAAATCACTCTTGACTAAATTGAGACCTTAGTGTAATGGTGAAAATGAGGTGAGCTCAGCAACTGATGATGACAATTTTCGTTGCAAGACGAAGAAATTCTTACTTTTGAATAGAGTCCAATCTTTTTAGATGGAGAAATATTCCGTTAAGACCTCATGTAATTTGCGTCTAAAAATTCTCTGCAAAAAAAAAAAAAAATAAAAATAAAAATAAAAATAAATGTGTAAAGCTAAGGGAAGTAACTCAAATAGAAAGAAAATTACTTAGTCGCTGTGAAACGCTGCTCGCAACACGCGCACAAACACACACACTCTCATATATTTCAAAAGTAAAAACACGTCTGTACACATGAATACGCATACAGATTAAAGCGTTTTATTGTGCATGCGGAGATTTTCTAATTATATATCTATTAATGACCTTGTTTCTAACCATTTTCGATCTATGTACTAATAGATGTCTAAAATATGTATAAGGGCATAACCTTAACCAAGAAACAAGGCAAAATATGAATGATGATGATAGGAATGTTTAGGACAAGCAAAATTGAGAGGACAGGCTGGAAAAGAAAACATTACCGAAGAGAACAAACAAGAATGCCGAGAACAAAAGCGTGTAACCGTGCCAGAGCACGGAGAAGGGTAGCAAATATTCATGAGGTTCCATTTAATATTGGAGCAATGAATATAACATATAGCGGCGCTCTACAGTATCACAGTAAAGCCTTAAACTACTGCTAAAAAGGCAAAGTTTATCTAGTAGATTTAGTATACTAGTTTTGTGGTGGGTCTGTCAAAATTCAATGCAGTCACTTTAGAGTAGTGATTCCCAACGGGGGACATACGCCCCACCGGTGGGACCTGAGAAAATTGTGGTGGGGTGTGGGATACAATTTTTGCCTTTTTCAAGTGGGACCTGGAATTGTGAAAATCTTTTTTTACAGCAAACATACTACACCTATACTAACTCTAGCCAAACCAATCCCTCCTGCCTAGCATACTGCGGGAAGACTGTTTGATACAGTATAGCGCTATTCTAATGCTCTAGTGTGGGTATTTCTTTAATTATGAAATGTTAAAAATAATTTTTTTTTCCAACCACCGGTGAGCCACACATTTTTCTGGAAAATTATAGTGGTCCTTTGGGAAAATAGGCAGCAAGAAATGAATCGAAGCATTATGGATGAAATGACAGAATATTATTATTATCGACTGGGAAATGTTTCTCCCCCACTTTTATATATATATATATATATATATACATATATATTATGTAAATAGTAAAATGTGTTTACCTAAAAACAAAAGATGTTGAAGCTTATTGCTTTTGAAATCTTTCAATTATGACGTAGTAAATGCTCATATTTTCCTAACACAAGCTTCTTTATTTATCTTTCAAACACCAACAGCAAAATTACGTAGACTGTTATGTACATTAAATCGCAAGCAACCCTTCATATATTTCAGTGATCAATATGGGAAAAGAAAAAAACTCACTTGACTAGATATCATTGCCAGAAATTCAGGTGTGGATAATATCCTGTCATTTTATTCATGATACTTTGATTCATTTCTCGTTGCTTACACAAACTCTATATACACAGGCTAAATAGTTTTCTGTCAAATATTAGTCAAATAGCAGCTCTTCTCAGTATAGCTTTTAGCAGAGTGAGTTGAGTTGATAGATAAAACTGGTTTGAGTTCCAACATACGTGTGCGTGTAGATAAAGGAATAAATAGAAAACCAAGAGGATAAAATACGATGATTTATTCAATCCATTAAAGAGCATTATCACGGCAAAGCTGTTGAGATTCATCTTAAAGTATACTGTCAGCATATGTACAATGGTTTCTAATGTATAATGTATGTGGTGTGAAACAGTAAAACAAATACGAGACATAACTTCTGCTGGAGGACAGGAACAAACGTACGCATCAAAGGCTACCGGAGGCTGTCTGCGAAATAAACTTGCTCTCTGTCGAAGATCCAAATTCAATCGTGCAAACCCAACTCACTGAGGAAATAATGGGAAAGGCTCCCAGCAGACAGACATAAATTTCCCGAGCTCGGTTGGTCTGTCACGTGATGGGATGAGAGCCAGAAGGGCTAGATCGATGTGTGACCAGGTCATGTGACCACTTGCAGAAGACAGGCGTATAAGCCGACATTCGTCAATTTAAGCTTAAGCAAGCACAATGTGAACATGCTTCTGCTACGAGAAAAATTCCAGACACCGCGCCTGCACATGCACACACACACACACACACACACACACACACAAAACACACACACAACATGCACACAAATGCACTTAGACATACATGAACACTCATAACAGACTTCCATAAATGCATACACATACTTAAAAATCTTTTGTAAATGTTTCATACGTTACTATAACGTATAAAGAATAATTCTTGCAATGGAGAATGAATATATAAAAAACCTCTTATTCATTTACATGTTTCAACACAAAGGCTGTGGCCATACTAGAATACTGCCATGATAGATCGTTAGCTACTACACACATTTTTTTCTCTCCTTGTTTTTTTTTTCTGTATATCTTTCTGTAGAAGAGCGTAGGCTCGAAACATAAAAGACTTTTTCTATTCCTGAGCGCTAAACTAATACATCTGTTTGTTTGTACACCACCTGCCTTCGTCTTTCGTAAACTTTCCCTCTCTCTCTCTCTCTCTCTCTCTCTCTCTATATATATATATATATATATATATATATATATATATATACTGTATTCGTAAATTTGTATTTAGAACATATGTAACAGTATTTTCAAAGTACTGGGTTTTCCGACAATCTATATATTCCTAATATTCTTTGTAAAGATGTGTAACAGTATATCCTGGATAAAGAGTTTTACTTATTTTCTAAATTATATCACCAAGTTTGATATTATACGGGGAACAACTATCATATTTCAAGATTGCAAAAATTGAATTAAAAGGCCGGAAATGAAACGTTTATGGTTAACACTTTGCCATAAATACGGGGCGTGGAATTTCCATGAATATTAGTAGTTTTTATTTGTTTTTGTTTTGCTATATTGTTTTATGTTATGTCAAATATATTTTATTGAAAAAACTTTTTACCAAAACTACTAGATTAGCTATGCCATTTTGGCCAGCAGTTTAAGGCTTCACTGTGATATCGCAGACCACCACGATAAGAACATATATTTATAGCTCCGATACTAAATACTACCACGAGATTATTTACTACTTTTCTTTTTATTTTTGCACGATTACACGGCAGTTTTAAATAGCTTTGTGTATCCTCCTCGTTCATATTTTCTCTCTATTCTCAGTATTCGTGTCTATTCTATTTAGTAATTTCTTCTCTTTAGCTATTTCTCTAATTCCTGATTGTGCTAAATGCTTTGTGGTATCATCCATCATCCGTCATATTTTCCCTATTAACTTTGACTCCTCATTTGTCATACGATACCTTAAAAGCTGCATTTCTTGCATACATTTCCTGCTTTCCTTCCACTCTTTTCCTACTTCTAATTTCTTTGCCCTATACGCAATATTTTTCTGTATTCTCTCTCTCTCTCTCTCAGTTCTTTCTGTCTTACAATATTATCATTCCCCACCGAAGCATGTGATTCAGTAATACACCATTTATGAAGGAACTGGCACTATATTTCGTATAACACTGTCAGTTACACATATTTCATGAAGAAAGTTAGGGAGAGTTTCTCAATATATTAATTTCAAATTTTGGCACAAGACCAGCAACTTCGGAGTTGTGGGTAAGTTGATTACGACGACCATAATGCTCAGCTATTACTTATTCTATCGACCCCTGAAAGGATGAAAGACAAAGTGAACCTCGGAAGATTTGAACTCAGAACGTGAAATCGGACGAAATGTTTCTAAGCATTTTATCCAGCGTTCTAATGATTCTGTCAGCTCGCTACCTTAGAGTCTCTTAATATATTGATAGTTGAAGAAACTCTGTATTCTGGAAATACCGTTGCAGATATTTTAAATACAAAATTACGATTACGGGGAAAAACAAAACAAAACAAAAAAACGTTATGTGACTCCTTTTTTTTTTAGTCAGTTCTATTTTTGCAAGAATTACTTTTTGTTTATATGTTACTAATCATTTTTACAATAATCATTCATGTGTGTATGTGAGGGTATATATGTATTCGCGTGTATATGTGTATGTGTGTGTGTGTGTATGTGTGTGCATGTGTGTCCGTGTCCCCGTCAGCGTATGCTCGAAGAAGCGTATGTTGTGAGGGTGTATGTATGCATGTTTGTGCTTATGTGCGAATGTACTTTTACGTATGTTTACGCCAGGAAAATCTCCTGTCTTGGATGTCGCAAAATTTAATTATTTTGCCGGAATATAATTTAGTGATTGTAGACTCACTTCGAAGACCATCTACCATACTAGTCTCAAGTGTTGCTTGAGATTTTATATATATACATTTAAAAAAAATAAAACATATTTGACTATTTACATAATATATATATATATATATAATAAAATAAAAACAAATAAAAACTACCAGTATACATGGAAGGTTCACGCCCCATATTTGAAATTAAACCAGAAATGAAATGTTTATGGCTAATTTCAATTCTTGCAGTTTTGAAATATGATAACTGTTTCCCATAAGCATTAAATTTAGCAATATGATAAATAATAAGCAATTCATATACAATGGGTAACGATCAAGTATTAGTGAAATAGCTAAACAAATGGCTAAAAAAGAAAACATTAACAAATAGAATAGACATGAATACCAAGAATGTATGCGAAACATTGACATAACAAGAAACATTGGTGTAACTAACAAGGGGACAAAGAGAACGACCGCTCCCCACGAACATATTTTTCAAAATTAACGCCTTTTCAACAATTTTTAAAAAACTCTTATGTTCACCTGTGCAACAAAAATCAAATCTCTCTCTCTCTTTGTTTTTTGTTGGTCACACGCCCTTGGAAGAACTTTCTGGAACTTTATTTGATGAATTTTCCGAGTCCGAGTCCTCCCCCCCCCCGCCCTGTTCGCCAGCGCCCATTTCTTTTTCATAATCGTTTAGTACACATTATTTTACATCTATTGCACGTTTCTTCTGGTGTCTGTGTGTCGAAGTAAGGTCACCAGATCGTGTGACTTTTCCGAGTCCTCCCCCTCCCCCGTCACAAAAATGTTTAAAATAATGTGTAGTAAACGAATATGAAGAAAAAAATCTGCGCCGACAAACGGGGGAGTGGTGAAAGGACTCGGAACATTCCCGATGTGAATTTTCCGAGTCAGCCACATTTTTTCCTTCACATTCGTTTACTACACATTGTTTTACACCTATTACACTATTAAAAAAATTTTGACCGGGTCTGAAGCTAGAGTTTAACCAAAATTGTTTGGTATGTGTCACGGCGCCTTTCTTTTTTATGTGCTCGCCCCCCTTAACTTTAGAACTTGGCTACCCAACTAGGTTAGTGCAGTGAAAACTTAAACTACAGCCGAAACGGCAGGTAACACACTTGGCAAAGTAGCCCATCTAGACTGAATGTCCTACTTTTAAGGAAGCATCTAGAAATGAATCAACGCATCATGAATGAAGTGACAGAATATGATTATCGACTGGGGAAATGTTTGAGTGACACTTTAACACAAATACGGACCGTAGAATTTCCAGGAGTTAGACTTAAAAAAAAAAAATTAATAGGCGCAGGAGTGGCTGTGTGGTAAGTAGCTTACTTGCGAACCACATGGTTCCAGGTTCAGTCCCACTGCGTGGCACCTTGGACAAGTGTCTTCTACTATAACCTCGGGCCGACCAAAGCTTTTTGAGTGGATTTGGTTGACAGAAACGGAAAGAAGCCCGTCGTATATATGTATATATATATGTGTGTGTATATGTTTGTGTGTCTGTGTTTGTCCCACCAACATCGCTTGACAACCGATGCTGGTGTGTTTACGTCCCCGTAACTTAGCAGTTCGGCAAAAGAGACTGATAGAAGAAGTACTAGGCTTACAAAGAATAAGTCCTGGGGTCGATTTGCTCGACTAAAGGCGGTGCTCCAGCATGGCCACAATGAAATGACTGAAACAAGTAAAAGAGTAAAAGAGAGTAATAAAATATAAATAGTCAAATGTTTTCTTTAAAGATGTAAAAGCTTGTTGTTTCTGAAATATTTCTATTTTGACGTAATAAATGGTCACATTTTTGAAACCCGAACTTGTTTCTCCGTCTTTCATACGATCGGAAAAACTCTCCTGACTAGAAATCTTTGCCAGTAATCAGTCCTGCGAATCATGACGTCTGCATCGACTGAGGTCGGCAACTGATGATGACATTCCTCACAATATTTAAAACATACATATCTGAAATATCTCCAATAAAGTTTTTTTTTTTATTAACATCAAAAATGAAATATTAGTTCGTAAAGAAATGTGTAAAGCTAAGGGAAATAATTCAAATACCAACAAAGACGCCGTTGGTTGCTATGGCGGGGTGCGTGCGCGTACACACGCACACGTACAAACAGCCACAAATAAATACTCTCACATACATGTGAACATTCACCACAGCAAACACACAGGTACGCACACATCAACACATACACACACATTAAAATGTTTAACAATACTGAATGACATATAAAATACAAAATAAACTTTTGAAAAAGACATTTAAATATGACGTTGTTTATCCCTACCAGAGGGTAACCCATTGTGTTATGCCCGGAATAAACATTACTGTGTTTCAGTGAAATATAGGTATACATTCAACAAAAATATGAACCAAGATCTTTCCAGAGCTAACGCTTCATTTGGCTGGCTGCAAGAGAGGCTGGTAAAATAGGCATGTTTCTATGCGTGTCAACTGTAAGGTATACTAGTGGACAGTTTATAAAGCTTATGTAGGCAAGTTACATGCTTATATGATGAGCCAACTACAATATTATGGGCACTACTTAAATACAGAGGTCCCGATGCTTCTACGTAACGATATGAAGGAGAGGGTTAGTTTTTGGGTTAGTTTTTAGGGTTAGAGTGTCATTACACGTCCACACAGCGTACATTTAAAATGTTTTGTACGTAACACTTGTATTTAAGTAGTACAGTTTAGGGACCTCTATACTTGAGAAGTACCAAATTATGAATATCCCTGTTGACAAGATCAGGAAGGAAGATACTCTACAGCGTGTTGGTCTGCCTTCTATGATGGAAATCCTCATTCATAGAAATTTACGTTGGTTAGATCACGTACACATGATGGACAACAACAAACTCCCCAGATAAATCTTTTACTCCAAACTATGCAAGAGGAAAAGAAACCATGGAAGACTTAGACAGATACAACGATATTTAAAAAAGAAAACATCATGAAGTGGAAAGGAATTGCTCATAATAATGGCAAACCTAAGCAAAAAACTGACCAGTATGGGGAAAGCTTAAGTCATGCGACGACTGACTGCAGATAGATAGATTCAACAAAGAGTAAAGTATACGAAATATAAACAATAATGAAACAATAAAAAAAAATTGAATAAATCAAAATACCTATCAACGTTATATGCAAGGAACCAGAGCAAGAAATGTTGGCAATATCTTAAGTGAATTTAAAATTTTAATAGCTGGGATACCACTGGATTGATTTTCATGTGTGATGGAATTGCAACCTACGGCTCACCATGTGTGAACACGTTTCTAGTATTGGTTCTTTATTAACCACAAAGGGTTGATACATAGAGGGGACATACAAAGGGAAGGGTGAAATTTCCGAGGATTCCACCCCAACTCCCGTTTTCCGGACAAAAAAGTGTTTTGTAGCATAATTCATTCAACGAAAAAAGAAGAAGTTTCCAATGATTCTGGGATGTAGTGGTGGTGGTGGGGTGTCCGGTTTCTCACCCATCCTTTTTTCCGAACAAAAATAAGAGGTTTGCGGCACATTAGGAGATCAAGGTACTTGGTTCCACGCAAAAAATCCGAGGTTTTTTTTCTTAGTGAAACGCGTGCGACTGTACTTCTCAAATTTTACCCAGTTTTGTACCAAATATAATATAAATTGTTTGTACACAAGAAATGGACAACTCACAGGTTATAATTATTTCTGTAACGTCATTCTCAATCAGTAAATTTTTTTCTCGTAACAATTTAAAGGAATGTTAAAGATAATTTATTTTAATAACATGAACTGTCCGTATAAAGAATAAAAAAAAAATGAAAAACAGTGGAAATTTTGTAATTAGGGGCAGGGTAAAGTTGAATATTTAAAAGAATTTGCAGCATGTAAGCAATTCCAGAACAACTAAAACTGTTACTTTCACTGCAACATCTAAATTTCGTTTGTGTCTATATATTTTTCACAAATGTTCACTACTTCACAAAAACTATATCAGCTCAACAAATGAACGTCTCTAAATACATTAAAAACACTATAACATAATCCGAACACAGTTTCAGAAAATTATCCCCGTTCTCTTTTAACCGGGCAAAATGAGTAAGACAGGATAAGATGAACATACCTCTTCAATTCTCCAGAATTACATTTGAAAAATACTCATACACATCCTTAGACATCTGAAAGATCAGAAATGAAACAAAAATTTAAGACACCTAAGTCAGATGAAAGAGGATCATGGAAAAATGACACATAATATGAAATTAACGCAACCCGTCAATATCTAAAAACTCAAAATAAAATATTCACGACAGTTTCTTCACGAATTGCTGGAGTGGCTTTCTTCAAGATACATTCACGCGCCATGTAGTTAAAGAGAATAAATTATTGAAATTAGTTATTACTGGCTTTGCCCTAGTTTCGACGTCATGTTTTAAAAATTGAAAATTATTAAATTAGACATTAATGTGTGAAAAATTGACTTGGAATCCAACAGAGAAAAGAATATCGATTGTTAAACACCAAAAATTATCCAGAAATTTTATTGACGATCTCAATTACAATCGGGTCAAAGATGAGGAAAATTTCAACAACAGCAACAACAACTATACTGGCCTGCAACTGTGCTAATTGATAATGCAACACTTGTCTCCTGACAAGATATCATAGCTAGAAATTCATGCCGGATAATCATGGGCTCTGTGTCGACTATAGTCGGCAACTGATCATGACCTTTCTTTCAGTGATTAAAATATATCTGAAATATCTTCAATGAAATCTTGCACTTAACACCAAAAATTATATATGGGTTTGTTAAAAAAAATGCGTAAAGTTAAGGGAAGTTACTCAGATTGAACAAAGAAGTCGCTGGCTGCTATGACATGGTATTCCTATGCACAAACTCACTGTTATATGTTCATATCTATGTGTATGCGTAGGTATACGTATACATGAATACATCCCAATTATTAGTACTATTTTGTTAAGCGCATCTAGTAAACATGAACTGTGAATAAAACAATGTACGCACAACGTGTATCACTCCGCTATACATATATATAGTTGTAAACATGCTAGGTAAATAAACACGTAGAATCATAACAACGCCTTCAATGAGTTGTTTAGTGTTCAAACACAACCCAAACGAATATATAACATGGTGGCAGCGATAAATACTTAATCGAAAACCGTGCCTTTACAACAAAACAGGAACACAACAAGTCTGAAATTTAACAAACTGAATATCGCTTCGTCTTTGGACACACACGAGGATCTGAAATGGGGGTCCCCGTCGCCGTACAGATGAATCTACATCCAACCATGAACTGGGACGCCGATGATATCGTGGAAGCGTTCAAGAAATTCAAACAGAAAAGTCAACTGGCTTTAAAAAGCTTCCTGAAAGGGACAACTGATGATGAAGAGGTAAGCTACATCCTTTTATGGACGGGATAGAAGGGCTTAGACCTATTCAATAGTTGTGACATGTCAGAATCGGATTGCAGTAATCCAGACACACTTTTAGAAAAATTTGAAAGGCACCTAGAATCCAAATCAAACCATAGAATTCATAGGTACGAATTCCAGGGCCTGAAACAAGACCCACAAGAAACAATCGGAAACTTCCTGTCCAGACTAAAGAATGTTGCCCAGAAATGCAGATTCATAGACAAGAACGAAAGGATTGTTGATCAACTCATACGGGGGTGTGCTCATAAAGAAGTCCAGAAATCCCTCATAGGTAAGGACGCCCTCCAGTTGATAGAAGCAGGAGACACTGCAAGAGAATTCGAAGCCACTACCAAACAAATGACCTCACTTACTTTATAAACAAACACAATAGGCAGCAGTGTAAATATTGTATCTAGACATAGGATGAAATATACCCACAAACAGAGAACATGCCAGTACTGCGGTACAGTGCATGAGTTCAATGACTGGAGGAAATGTCCTGCATTCGGTACACACTGCAAATCTCACAAACACAAGCCCCAATTTTCAGAGAGGTGCGGGAAGAGAAGACAAAGAGATGTACATGCCCAACAACAGGAAGAAAACACCCCAGAAGAGGAATTCTTGGCAGTCGGCACAATAAATTACATGAGATGGGAAATGACAACCAGAAAAAAAATAAGACATACACAATAGAAATCCAAAAGAAGTCAGGCAAGAAACGAATAAACATTGACTTAAAGCTAAAAATTGACACTGGAGCCCAAAGTGATATCTTGCCTGTCAACCTCTACAAAAAGATGTTCCCAGAACACATGACACAAGAGGATAAAGTCAAAGCAGGAATCCTCACATCAAGTGATGTAATCCTAACTGCATATGGAAGTACCAGGATTCCACAACTGGACAAAACAACCATTACAGGGACACACAAAGGAAGAAAAATCAAGTGTTCTTTTTATGTCACAAGAACAGGACCCGCAATTCTCGGACTTAATACCTGTCAAAAGCTCAACATTGTGGCAATCAACAGTGAGGTGAAGGCAGCTCTGAGCAGGATCGACAGAGATATGCCTATCAAAGACCGACCACCAATCACAAATAATGATGAACTGATGAGAATGTACTCAGAATGTTTTGGATATACAGCTAGGTGTTTTGAGAAATGTCGATACCATATGACAGTCGACCCCAATGTCAAACCAATTGTTCACCCACTTCGCCGCGCTCCACTAGAATTAAGAGAGAAGCTGAAAGCAGAGTTGGGACAGAATGATAAAAAAACAAAACAAACGAATAATCACCAAAGTGACACGACCAACTAACTGGGTGAATTCAAATGTAATCAAAGAAAAACCCAATGGCACCCTATGATTATGCCTCGACCCCAGGGATCTGAACAAGGCTTTAAAACGAGATTACTATCCAATTCCAATCCTCGAACAAACCACACCATCATTAGCTGGATCTAAGATATTCAGCAAACTGGATGCCACCAGATGGAAACCGAATATCTTAACACCGATTCGATACCGTTAAAGGAGAATAAAAAATAATAACTAGTTCTGCTAGATTAGGAAGCAGAAAACCACGTGCGTGGGTAGAATAATCTCACGATTTCTGCTGCAGGATTGTCACCTTCGCGCTGACAATCCATTAGTGTAAGGAAGATTACTTCTATTTTTTTTTATTGCAAAAAGATCCTTTTTCAAGAAGAAGGGATGTTATATGTTCATATCTATGTGTATGCGTAGGTATACGTATACATGAATACATTCCCATTATTAGTACTATTTTGTTAAGCGTGTCTAGTAAACAATATGAATTGTGAATAAAGCGATATACGCACAACGTGTATCACTCCACTATATATATATATATTATATATATATATATATATATATATATATATATATATATTATATATATATATATATATATATATATATATATATATATATATATATATATATACAGTTGTAAACATGCCAAGTAAATAAACACGTAGAATCATAATAACGCCTTCAATGAGTTGTTTATTGTTCCAACACAACCCAAACGAATACATAACGCTCACACAATCACACGTACCACAAACAACTACAAGTATATTAACTCACATACATAAGTGAATATTCATTGCAGCAAACACACAAATACGCATGTATCAATACATACACACACTATAAAATGTTTAACATATGACATTATTTATTCGTACAAGTATAAGACCCGTTCCGTTATGCTCGGAATAAATAATACTTTCCTTCGGTGAGATGTTGGCATATATTCAGCAAAGAATGAAGAATAGGAAATAAAAACAATATGGAAATAGGCAAGAATATAAAAAATCAAAATACCTATAAAGATTATATGCAAGAAACCAAACCAGGGAATTTTTACAATACTTTTAAAGAATTTAATGTTTCCATGATTTCCTCTGGAAAAATTGACTTAGACCAGCAGATGGATCCCCAACTATACTCAGAGTAACATGCAACTGATCATGTGCCAACACGTTAGTAGTATTGTAAAGAAAGTAACTTCTGATAATTTTACAAGGAAAAACAAATATTTATTCGGAATTATTCTTTAGAGAAATAACAGATTCGTTTGTTTTTCTTTTCACACGCACGCACGCACGCACGCACACACACACACACACACACACACACACACACACACACACACACACACACACACACACACACACACACACACGTACATACATACATACACACGTACATACATACATACATACATACATACATAAAGAAAATAGAGTATGGTAGATTTGTGTAAAAAATAAAAAAAAACAGTAAGAGAATGCTGCCGCTGCGTCGCTCTTCATTTATGACAAGCTGTTCAGTAATAAAATGTTTGAACAGAGGAATCTGAAGTGGATAGTGCCCGAGTCGTCTAGGTTTCTTGTGTATTGGGTGATGGTGATACGAAAGACCATTTAGGACAACCCAAAATTAGAGAAATGGCTACAAAAGAAACCATTACCGAATAGACTTGTAGCAGAATGGATTCACAGACAAACTATTCTCTCTCCCTTTTATTTATAGTTGTTGTTTGGGCGTAGCAGAGAACACTTAGCTATAAAGATCATGTTTTAACCATTTGCTCTGATTGGTTAATTTTTAGGCGCAATTTGTCCCCTAAACAATTACGCCAAATTACCCGGTCAACTAATGAGATGCGCTCAAATGGATCACATGTTCTCTTGGCGGAAAAATCCTTTCATATTTCTGTGGAACCTAGCAATTTCCTTAAATAGATCAATTTTTTTTCTGCTTAGGGAGTTTAACTTGCGTTGCCACCGGGAAGTATGCTCGCTTTCTCCACATTACGACACAATGAAATTCATCACCGCTACCAGCTCTTACTGCATCTAACGCCGACAACGACGTTACAATTCATCCACACGTATGTAAACTCAAGTGAATATGACTTTTAGCGTTCCCAAGAAACCTTCGCGTACCTTATACGATGTTTAATATCGTTTCACATTCATGTTGAATTAAGCAGCAATCTTATGTTCTCTTCATAAAACACTTGTAATGTATGTATTAGCAGTTCTTTTAGTATAGTAGATTTTTGCTATTCTTGTTTATGTCTCCTCACAGACATGTATATTCTAACAAGTTGCTTCTTAAATTTCGCACTTCTCTTGTTCAATAAACACTGAGTTAAACTTGCAAAGCTGTTTATTTTTTCCTTTCGATTTTTAATGTTTATTTTAATGGGTTACCAAACTATCCGTTTGGTCTCTCTGCTAAAGATTAGACATGAGTGCCAAGAACAGATTTCAGGTTTGGCGAAGAAATATGAATGAAGAGAATAGGACAAGGATATTTAGAACTGGCGTGTAACCATACAAGAGCATGCCGAATTGCAAGTAAATAATCACGAGATACCATTTAGCCCTGGAGTGATGTATATAGCATGTCTTTATCGTGGTGGATTTCAATATCACGGCGATGTCTTAAACTGCTGCCAAAACGACAAAGTCACCAGATTTG
The DNA here is from genome assembly GCF_006345805.1 of Octopus sinensis. Classification (NCBI taxonomy): domain Eukaryota; kingdom Metazoa; phylum Mollusca; class Cephalopoda; order Octopoda; family Octopodidae; genus Octopus; species Octopus sinensis. The sequence goes on along the minus strand of NC_042997.1, from coordinate 86,330,537 downwards.
GTAAACTAACCTGTTTAAACTCGATGAAATGAAAGAAATGAATGAAAGAATCACGAAATAACAGGATATAATTATCAACAGGCTTAATGTTTATGAGTAACACTTTATCATAAATAAGAGCGGTAGAGTTTTCACGTGTGAGCAAATGGTTTTTCTTTTTTTACATCTTAATATACAAATTAGTCAAATGTTTCCTAAAGCAGGAAGATACAAAGGTTTGTTGGTTTTGAAATGTTTGTATTATGACGTAATAAATTGTCACATTTTCGCAACCAAACATGTTTGTCATCTTTTATATGATAGGAAAAGCTCTCGACACATCTCCAGAAATTCGCTCCAGAGAATCACGACGTCTGTGACGACAACGGAAATCAATTTTCGTTCGAATGATTAAAAGATATCTGTTTGAAGTCTTTACTGGAGGGGAAATGTTTCGTCTATACTTGCAATTAACATCAAAAATTTAATAGCAATCGGGAAGAATGAGTAAAGCTAAAAGAAATAACTCGAATAGTAACAAAGAAGTTGGTTGGTTGCGCTTGCTCACACACATATATAGAACGACACAAATACTTTCACATACGCGAACATTCACCACAGCAAACGTTTAGCAACACTTATTTCTTTAAACAAAAAGGAAGGTGACTCACCGGGGGGCGGGGACTAATGCCAACATCCTGTCCATCAGTTCTGAAGGCTTGGAATCGCCTAATTCCTCCCCCAGTATCCTGGCTGTCGCTTCTCTTTCACTGCGTCGGAATGTATCCACTAGTCTATCTTTCAATATGGCCTATTTTTCTGTTGGTGGAGGATGGGTTAAAATGTCCAGCACCCTCGTTGCCGTGTCTTCGTCTAGTGCCACCACAACGTGCGAGTACTTTGTTTGGGCGGCCGTTATCTTGTTTATATCGAATTGAGCTTCTGCCTGCGCGAACCACAGCTCAGCCCTCTTAGACCAGAACTGTGGTAGCCTCAGTGGTGTTTTGTTGCTAGCCATGTTTGTTTCGGTAGCGGGAGCTGTTATTCTATCGCCGGGTTCACCAGTTATATAGCTTTGTTAAGCTATACACAAACAAACTAGTGGAGACGAGAATACATTTACCAAAGGTTTATTACTTTAGGTATAATAGGGCTTAAGTTGTCAGTTATTTTTGTATAGTTCACTTAGATTCTGTCACGAATCCTTCCCTACATACTCATATTTGAAGTTCTCTGTTTCCTATTTGCGTCCAAAATGTGACCGCGTGTGTACCGTTGGCGATTTTTTTCCCTCTGTCTTCCCTTCTCTGGATCTTTCCTTCTCCTATGTTTCCGACGAAGAGCTCCGCTCGAAACGTTAAGCCCTCCTTCTTTCCTTCTTTCCTGAGCGTCCAATAATACTATATTTGTTCCACGTCCTCGCGTTGGTGTGTTTTTTTGTGCTTTCTTGTTTGGATTAACTATATATATATATATATATAATATATATATATATATATATATATATATATATATATATATATATACATACACACACACGTATATATAATATATATGTATACAGGTGTGTGTATGTCTTTATGTCTGTTCCCCACCACCGCTTGGCATGCGGTGTGTTGGTATGTTTACGCCCTCGTAACTTAGGTGTTCGGCAAAAGATACCAATAGAATAAGTACTATTTCTCTTTCAAATGACTGAAACAAGTAAAAAAAAGTATATAGAACATTGTATGCAGAAAACACAATAAGATATTTTTATAACTGGGTGCATCTACAATAATGCTCTTGTTATAATAAATTGTCTTTGTCCATCAAAAATCTTTACGTTTGATGGATCCTCAACATAAGACTGACCATATATCAGCTTAAGTAGTATTGTAAAAAAAATGACTTATTAAAATTTTACAGGGAAAACGAATATTCGTACGTTTCCTTAACAGAGAAATATAAACTATCTATTTATTCGTAATATCTTCGTAATTTCCTCGTGTGACGGTATATCCTGGATACAGAGTTTTGCCGGATCTTTTCGGTTTGAACGGCAGTTTTTCTAGCGGTGTTATATGAAATTGTCACCCATAATTATGACCCTAGTATCGATCTATTGCATTTCAATCTGTTTTCGGGTTAGGGTTAGTTAGGGGTAGGGGGAAGGATATCTTTTTTTCTTCACAAATGTAAATAAACCCAATCTGTTTCTTAAACGGGGGACATATTCATATGGCACAGAATGTTTTTTTTACCTCAACAGATGTCAGTGATTGGTTGAAATTGCAGAAACTGAAGAAAAAAACCCCAACAAATATCTTACAAACCATAGAATTTTCTCAACAAAGCCAAGAGAAAAAGATGTTTTATAAACACATTCTACCAGTATACGAAGTTTAAAAGTATTTAGTTACGTGGAAATTATTTTAAAAACTGCCGTTCAAACCGAAAAGATCCGTTTTGCCTATTACATGCAATGTAAATTCTTTGTTACGTATTATGTTACTGAGTTTGATATGTGGGACAGTATTCATATTTCAAGACTGCAAGAATTGAATTAAAGCTATTTTGCCACAAATATGGGATGTAGAATTTCTATATGTACTGGTAGTTTGTTTTTTCTTTTTACTTCAATATGTCTTTTGTTGATAACCAAATATTTTGTAAAGTTATTATGACGTAATAATGGGCACGTTTTCGGAACTCAAACTTCTTTGTTTATCTTTCATATCTTCAATGTTCGGGGCCATTTGAATTACATTTGATTACATTAAATCTCAGGTAACGTTTGATACCAATATGGTAGATGGTCATGGAAGTGGGTCTACGATCAACAAATCATTTTCCAACGCTCTACTAGCCCCAACACCTTCGAAATTAAAATAACTAAATTGTGCGACACCCAAAACAGTTTTACCTGGTATAATGATACGTAAAAATACATACACACACATAAACAAACATACGCACGCGATCACGCACACATACATAAATATACTCATATACACAAATGAATGCTCATTGTAAAAATGTTTTGCAAAGCTTAGCAATATATAAACTAAAAGTAATTCTTGAAAAAAACAGATATGAATAAAACAAAAAATCACGACGTCTTTTTTTCCCCCTAATCATAACATCATATCTAAAATATCTGTAACGGTATGTCCAGAATATGGAATTTCTTCAACTATCTATATATTAATTGACTTCTTCTAACTTACTTCCTGAAACATGTGTAACGGATACAGTTTTGAACCTTCTGTCTGAGGTAATGCACACACTTGGGTGAGTTCATAGACACTTCAACCAACACACCAAACTCAACCACATATTTAAAATATCGGGAATTCTCCTAAATTAAAAGTGTTGTCGCTTTGTTAGCGACCTGCTTGAATTCTCTTAAGAACTTAAATAAAATCTCAAAGAAAAACCAAACATACAAACGTAAAGAGAGAGAGAGAGAGAGAGAGAGAGAGAGAGAGAGAGAGAGAGAGAGAGAGAGAGAGAGAGGAGGGTGTGTGTGTGTATATTTCTTAAAAGAGAGATGACAAAATTTCGGAACGCAAACTTATTCATTCATCTTTTATATGATACGAAAAGCTCTCGGCATATTTCCAAGAATTCGCTCCAGAGAATCGTGATATCTGTGTTGACAACTGATGTTCGAATGATTAAAAGATATCTGTTTGAAATATCCTGGAGGAAAGCTTTTCTGAGGGGGAAATATTTCATCAATATTTGCAATTTGCATCAAAAATTTAATAGCAGCCAGTAAAAATGTGGAAAGATAAGGCAAATAACTCAGATTGTAACAAAGAAATTAGCTGCTACGGTACAGCGCGCTCTCTCTCTTTCTCTTTCTCTCACACACACATACGCACGCACACACACACACACACGCACACAAAGAATGACATAAATACTTACACATACGTGAACATTTACCACAGCAAACACACAAATACACGCACACCAATACATACACGCACATCAATACATACACACACATCAAAACTTTAGCGAGTGTTGGTTAAATGCAATGTAGTTTAAGCCCTGATAATGTTGTCTTCTGGTGGATCTTTTCGGTTTGAACGGCAGTTTTTTCTAGCGGTATCATATGAAATTGTCACCCATAATTATGACCCTAGTATCGATCTATTGCATTTCAATCTCTTTTAGGATTAGGGTAATTAAGGTTAGGATTAGGGTTAGGGTTAGGGTATCTTTTTTTTTCTTCACAAATGTAAATAAACCCAATCTGTTTCTTTAACGAGGGACATATTCATACGGCACAGAATGCTTTTTAACTCAATAGACGTCACTGATTGATTGAAATTGCAGAAATTGAAGAAAAACAACAATAAATATCTTACAAACTATAGAATTTTTTCAATAAAGCCAAGAGAAAAAGATGTTTTATAAACACATTCTACCAGAATACGAAGTTTAAATTTTTTAGTTACCAAGGAATTATGTTAAAAACTGCCGTTCAAACCGAAAAGATCCCTTCTGGTTAATATAAGTCAGGATGAATATCGATAAGAAAATACAAAGGCAAGTTAAAATTGATCGCATTGCAACATTTATTTCCGTCGTTAAAATGAACACATCAACTGGCACAACAAGTAGAACTCTGTTAAGAACATTACATGGTTTCAACATGATTCTCGAAGTTGAAGATAAGTGTTAGAAGAAACGCAAAACATAATGTCAAAGATTCTGGTCGCAAATCTCTTCCCCCTGCCGCTGCAAAGTGGAATACATTACTCTCATTGTCGAAAATCCAACTCGTTCGTAGCCAACTGACCTCCCTCAGGAATTAGGGGATAGCCGTCCCTTAAATTGCTGATGTAGGAATGCTTGGCTAATTTGTCACGTTAAGGGGTGGACAATACGTGCAAAGCCAAATAGACTTGACCATCTCGTGACAAAACATAAATAGGTAGCGAAAACTAATGAGCAACAATGTGGGTACCTAGAGGTAAAGAGCAATCATGTTCCTGCTACAAAACCTTGATCAATACTCGATAACAAAATTAACTTTTGAAAAAGGAAGTTGAATGAGATTGTTTATACGTACGAGTTGGTTTATACCATGAATAAGTAGGTACTACTTAAGAAGAGTGGTCCCAGTGCGCGCACTCGCTTACTCGCGCATCCGCGCTAGCTAGTCGTGACTAGTCGATCCTACATCGACTACCCAGCAAAGTAAATAAAACACAAAATAAATAATTTTTTTACACAAAGTAAATAATTTTTTTCAAACAAAGTAAATAAAACACAAAAACACAAAGTAAATAATATTTTTAAAATAAAGTAAATAAAACAAAAATACAAAGTAAGGATCGACTAGTCACGACTAGCTAGCGCGGATGCGCGAGTACACGAGTGCGCGCACCGGGACCACGGTTCTTAAGTAGTACCGAATAAGTATTTTTTTGTATCACTAAAATATACATTCAACAAAGAATTAACTAAAACAATATTGAAATAAAAGAAACATTTTATAAATCTAAATACATACCAATTCTTATTTGAATTTTTTTATGTACAACATCATATGCAAGAAACCACAACAAATTTACACAATCAAACAATGTCTGTATATTCAAAACTTTTTAGTGAATTTTCTCATTTTCATAATTGGGATGCCTCTGGAATAATCCTCTTGTTATACTAAATTGACTTTTTCCATCAAAAGTCTTTACGTCTGATGGATCTTCAACATACAACTGACCATGTGTGAACATGATAGTATTGTAAAGAAACTTATTGAAATTTTATAGCGATAAACAAATATTTATTCGTACGTTTCTTTTCAAAGAAATATAAAGTCAGAAATTCCTTATTTTCACACACAAATACATACGCGCGCGCGCGCGCACACACACACATACACACATGGATGGATCGATAGATAGAGAAAGAAAGAGGAAGAGAGAAAAAGACATAGAGACGAAAAACAGTGACAGATCTCTTGGTCGCTTGTTTGATTTTGTGAAATTATGCGTTCTTCATTCATGAAATTTTTGAATGGAGGAAACTGATATGGATAGTGTCAGAGTCGTCTAGCTTACTTATGTATATTGGGTGAAAGATCGTGGTGAAAACAGTAAGAGACCGACAAAGGCGAAGAGAGAGAGAAAGGGAGAGAGAGAGAGAAAGAGAGAAAGAGAGAGAGTGTACATGTGTGAGGGAAGGAAGCTTATAGGAAGAGAATGGGAATGAGTAGAGAATAATAGTGAAAGAGAATGGAACCAGGATCTTTTCCTTTTGAACGGCAGATGTCAACAGAATTTCTAGTTAACTAAACACTTTTAAACTTTGTATACTGGTAGAATGAGTTTATAAAACATCATTTTTCTCTTGGTTTTATTGAGAAAATTCTATAGTTTGTAAGATATTTCATCTGAAAATCCGAGCATTTCGGCAATTTTAACCAATCGATTACCTCCATTCAACTAAAATGATTTGCTGCGTCTAAAACTGAGACAACATCCTGTAACTAACCCTAAACCTCCCCCCTAACCCTAACCATAATTTTTTTTCTTAATTGTTAAATTAATTTAATTCCATTGCTTTAGTTTTTTTACACGCGTAACAATTAAATTAATTTAACAATTAAGAAAAAAAAATTTAGGGTTAGGGGGGAGGTTTAGGGTTAGTAACAGGATGTTGTCTCAGTTTTAGACGCAGCAAATGATTTTAGCTCAAAAGGGAGCATAGGATTGGTTAAAATTCGAAAAATTAAACTACGTTAAACAAACAAATTATAATTTTCTCAAGAAAGCCAAGAGAAAAAAATGTTTTATTTTGATACATTCTACCAGTATACGAAGTTTAAAAGTGTTTAGTTAACTAGAAATTGTCTGCCGTTCAAAAGGAAAAGATCCTGGAACCATTCTCATAGAGAAAAAGTTGGAAAACTTTTCGTTTTGGACGATATATAAGCCATTGAAAATATGGATATTGCAAGAAGAAATGTTGCCTGTCTGTCTGCCTGTCTGTCTGTCTGTCTGTCTGCCTCTCTCTCTAACACACACTCTCTCTTTCCCTCTGTCTGTGTGTGTCTCTTTCCCCGCTCTCTCTCAGCAAATAGCTGTGGATGTTACTGTTACTTTTCTACAGTTGAAGGGAGAGGCAGAAAGAAAAAGAGAAATAAAAGGTGTCAAGCCGAGGAGGTATAATAGTTAAAGTGAGTGGCAGAACGAAAAAGGGAGGGGGAACAGAGAGGGACTGAGAGAGAGTGAGTGGTGACCGAAAGGAAGGTGGCGTTCGTTTTTTGTTTTTAAATGTTTATCAGTATTTTCAGAGTAGACAGATACGTAAACAGCAAATATTGGTTGTTACTTTTACTTTCCTACAATATAATTAATTACTGTATTCTATATACTGGGTCCTCAGCCAATATTGGATGTTACTTTTACTTTTCTACACTATAATTGGATGTTACTTTTGAAGATGCTTACATTTTTTGTATTTCGTAGAATTTCCCAGGGTCCTGCTTATACATAATTGTTCGATAGTTATTAAATAAAGTCACTATTTACAGATGCTTACATTTTTTATATTTTCCGTGAAGTTTTCACGGGTCCAGCTAGTCTACATATGTAGCGGACTCTCTCTCTCTCTCTCTCTCTCTCTCTCTCTCTCTCTCTCTCTCTCTCTCTCTCTCTCTCTCTCTCTCTCTCTCTCTCTCTCTCTCTCTCTGTTATAAATACATGAATACGGAGGTAGCAGATAACAGGTAGCCTTCGGCCGCTCTTTTGCACCCTGTTGTGTTCACTACTCTGACGACTGGTTGGTATTGGTGCAATTTGTCTCTTGCTCTATTACGCGCCCATATGCAACCCAACCAATCGCAGCCTTCTGATAAGGTCCCGTGACACAGTCGTTTCTAAACCTCAGTTTGCACCGATAGAATGGTATAAAATGCTAGCTTCAACACCGTATTTCGTCTTTCGGGTCCAGACCTTCTAGGGTCTAACCACTGACCAAAGAGCACACAGCCAGTTCCAGCGACAGACAGCAGCGTCTACATGAAGACGCAGCAACACTCGACCAACAGCATACGGCAGTCTCCTTCTTCGTTGCTTTCATCATCTTCTTAACGTCGTCAACAACATCTCTTTACGTACACAGCAACCAGCAACATTCACTCAGGTACATCTCAACACTGTTCGTGAATCACTTCACCATGGTTAACAGTAAATACAACCTACGGGAACTTCCTGTATCAAGTGACCGGCAGCAGCATAGTAGCCACAGCTTCACGCACGATATGTGCCTCAACCGGCTCTGCTTCTTCACCTCAACTTCTTGTTACAGCATTTCACTATCATGTACCTTGACTACGAACTGGTATTTAATCATCCTTGTGTCTGAACATTCTTCTAGCGTTCTATTATAGACTCTTTCAATGCTCTGTACTTATTGCACACGCATACATACATATTTGTACACATACACTTTGTATACATGACAGCCTGTCTATTATATGTACTTATGACGCACATACAGACATATTAACCTATCAATAAAATCTTCTCTTAACATTCTACCGGTTGTGTCTCTCTCTTTTCCTTCTGGCACTTGTACTCATTCTTACTTTTCGTATTTGTTGTAATCGACCGTGCGATGTATTAATGGAGCCATTCATCGTCACCTCTCCTTCGCACGGTCGTTCTTACACATATTAATAAAGTCTTTCTAAATTCCATTGTAAAGACAAATGTGTAACGGTATATCTATATATATAAAACTGTAGTTGTGTGAGTGTCTGTCCCCTTCGATTTAGATTCCTAACTACTCCCACATTTTGCGGTGCAGTTTAACCAAATTCGGGTATCTTATAGTCGTGATTCATATCGAGCCCGTCTGGCTATTAGCGCGCGTCTACGATGAGTCTACGATTTTAAAAATAATTTAACATCATTTTTTATTCCATTTTAATGCATAATTTTTCGTGTGTCGATGGCGGCGGAGTTGGCGTCCACGCTCACGCCTGCACCTGTTTGCTTCCCCCCCTTCTTCCCTCCCTCGTGAAGCTGTGGGGAAGGGAGTGTAAGGAAATCAACGTCGTAAAGCGTTGTCAAGGAGACCAGCGTTCTTTTAGAACGACTTCATGGCTTGAAGATACCAAAACAGAAATGGCTAAGAAAGCCCGAATTGGCATCTATAAGGGAAGTAACTCTCTAAAAATGCTTATATAGTTATTTCCCTTACAAACCCGAGCAACGCCGGGCGATACTGCTAGTCTTAAATATAAAGTTTTCAGTTTGATATATTACGTGGGACAGTGATCATATTTTAAGAGTGCATAATTGAATTAAAGCTAGAAATGAAATGTTTATTGGATATGGAACTTGCACGTGGATTGATAGTGTTTTTTTAATATTTATTAATGTATATTCTATTTTTAAAAAATGTTGAAGGAAGTCGTCTTTGAAATGGATGGGTGTTGAAGAGGTTGAGAAGGAGGTCGAAAGGGAGGAAAGGGAGGAAGGTCAGGAGGTGATTGATAAGGAGATCGAGAAAGATCTTGAGGAGGAGCTCGAGGAGGATTTGGGAAAGAGGAGACGGTGGCGGGGACGCTGGCTATACCAGTGGAGGAGAAAGTTTTAGGTGAAAAAGCGACAATAACCAGGATGGAGAGGGTGGGGACGGGGAGATGGTGCAAGGGGTGGAGCAGGGAAGGAGAAAACGAGTGGGGGAAGCGAAGAAGTATGGGTGAAGTTTCGTCACATGCGCTGGGAGCGTGGAAACTGAGAGAAAGATAATGAAGTTCGAATCCATTGTGAGGGTGGAGTTGCCTACGGATATTTGCTCGTAGAGTGTGAGGGCTGTTGTAGTCGATAAGGATAGATATAACAGGCTGGAGGAAGTGTGTGGAGGGGCGTTGGTCCGCCGGAAGTTGTGGTAGAGTTCGATGAACTACCGCCAGTGGTGGAGCTGAATGAATTGGAACCATTTATGAAATATTAAAAAAAAGTAAGTAAAATTGTTTAAATTAAAAAAAGGAAAAAAACCCCGATGATAATGGAAAAAACAAAAGGAAAAAAGAAGATTATAAACTGTGCGTTTAAACGTTCAAATGGTACTGCATGAGAATGGGGCTCATGCAGCCATTTCATTTTCGTTATTATATAACATCTTTCTCATTTTCATTCGTTTTGTGTTTTTGTTCCCGTTGTGGTTTTCTGTCTGTCCTTGTGCAGTCCCGTCTGTGTGAATGGTCGCAGTGCCAAAATAAAGACAGAGTAGACGTTCATCGCAGGAAGTCGTAAAGTGTCATTTTGGTTGTTAGTGGGAATGTTGTTTGTTGGTTTGTATATAGTTCGTGGAAAGTTTGTTGGATTGCTGCATTGTTGTTACCCTTGTTTCGTTACATATTTTATTGTTACTACACGGTTACAGTGTAAAAACGTATCGTCATAACAATTAGCGATACAAAAATATTGGCGATGAGGAATCGAAGCACACGCAGGTCAGTTAACAATTTTTTGTGATACAAAGTTATTAATTATGGAAGACCTATTAGCTTCTGTATTACAGTTGCAAAAGCAACAGGAGTTGCAGCAACAACTACAACAGCACAACAGCAAGAGTAGAACAACTGTACCCAAGAGTCGAACAACAATACTCAAGGGTTGAACAACAGTTGCTGGAATTAATAAAGAAGTCCGGAAACACTATAAGTTCGTTTTCACCAAATGGCGTATCGGATTCTATAGCATTATTCAATTACAACCCAGAGGAGGGTATAACATTTGCGGCGTACTTCAGAAGATACGAATATATCTTCAGGGAAGATTGCAAGTCGTAGACGCACGAGGAAAAAGTAAGACTATTATTACTTAAATTAGCTTTGTATTTAAAATGTCTGTAACGAGTTTTCTGGGAAAACAGTTTCTCCAACCATCTGTATATTAAGAGACTCATCTTCACTTTCTTCGTAAATTATGTATATGTAACGGAGTGTTTTACCAAGAATTATATCAACTGCTTCATAAATAATTTATTACCAAATCGGAGCTTTGTGTGCTTTGGGAGGACAATGATAACATAGAGAGAGGAGAGAGAGAGAGAGAGAATACTGAAATGTAATGTGGGGAAAGCAAAGAAATAAGAATTAAGATACGAGAGAAGGGAAGGCACGAAATTTATGCAAGAAATGCAACTTAAAGGTGTCGCATGACAAATAAGAATGAAAGTTAATAGGGAAAATATGAAGGATGATGATGATACAAAAGACCAATCAAGAATTAGTGAAATGGCTAGAAAAGGAAACATTACTGAATAGAATAGGCATGAATACCGAGAACAGATGCGAAACAGATTTCAGGCTTGGGGGGGAAATGACGAGGTCAGATAATATTTATAAATGGCGCGTAAACATGGCTGTGTAAGAATAGAAGCAAGTAATCACGAGATAAGGATGTTATACTAAAGCATTGGAGCGATGTATATAACATCCTTATAGTGGTGGTCAACAATATCACAGTGAAGCCTTAAACTGCTGCTAAAACGGCAGAGATAAGTTACTAGATTTGGCAAACTAGCCTGTCTAAATGTAGAAGAGATCTCAGGATTGGAGAAGAAATGTGAATGAAGACGATAAACAAGGATATTTAGAATATGAGCGTCAATAAGCAAGAGTACAAAAAGTAGTAGCAAATAATCATACGGTGCCATTTATTTATTTGTTTTTTCTACTCTAGGCACAAGGCCTGAAATTTGGGGGTAGGGGGCCAGTCGATTACATCGACCCCAGTACGCAACTGGTACTTAATTTATCGACCCCGAAAGGATGAAAGGCAAAGTCGACCTCGGCGGAATTTGAACTCAGAACGTAACGGCAGACGAAATACCGCTAAGCATTTCGCCCGGCGTGCTAACGTTTCTGCCAGCTCGCCGCCTTATACGGTACCGTTTATTATTGGAGGAATGAATGAATAATTATAACGACTTTATTGTGGTGCTCTGCGCTACGGTAGTATAGTCTTAAACTGCTACTAGAACAGCAAAGCTAACCTAACGGATTTAGTAAACTAGCCCGTCTAAACTCAATGCTGTATTTTTAAGTAAGCAGTAATAAATAAATCAAAGCGCCACGAATATGACGCGATATTAATTTCGGTTGGGGTGAAATGCTTATGGCCGACACTTTACTACAAATACGTGTTGAAGAACTTCCACGATTGAGAAAGTTTTCTCTTTTGTGTCTGTTATCTATTTATTATTTTTTTTTTGTAATATTCATTTCGTAATATTTATTTATTGTAATAGTCATATAAGGCGCAGGCGTGGCTGTGTGGTAGGAAGCTTGCTTTCCGATCACATGGTTCTGAGTTCAGTTCCACTGCGTGATACATTGGGCAAGCGTCTTCTAGGATTTGGTTGACAGATACTGAAAGTATGTGTAGTGGCTGCACACACACACACACACACACACACCACACACACACACACACACACACACACACACTCATACATACATATATATGAGTACATGTATGTATGTATGTATGTATGTATGCATGTATGTATGCATGTATGTATACACACACATGCAGCATGGAAAAGCGAATGTTAAATGACGATGACAATGATGATGATACATATGCTTACATTCATATACACGTACATATATACGCATACACATACATATACATACATGCACTCATGTACATATGTATATGCAAATATTCAAAGGTATTTTATGGAAAGAGAAATTTGTTGATGCTTGTCGCTTATGAAATGTTTCTGTTATATGTAGTAGATGATTACATTTTCGTAATGGTGAAGATATATTCTTGCGAAAAGAGATGTAAAAGATCATGTACGAACATATATAAACAAATACACAGACACATACAGACACAACATACAAACAAACGCATACAATCACACACAAGCATACACGTACACATAATACACAAACATTCACACAACAGTTGTACAGAATTAGACTCACATACATAAGTGCAAATACAACTACACAGACTTACATGTGTATATACACACTTTAAAATGTTTTGCATTGCTAAATAACATATAAACAAAAATGAATTCTAGCAAAAGAGAAATGAAAAATAAAAATGATAACAATACAAAAAAAAAAAAAAAGAACTCACATGACACGAACATTTTTCATTTTAGATTTCAAATTTCTAATGAAGTTTTTCCAACAACCTATATATTAATTAACTCTTCCTAACTTGCTTTGTAAAATACGTGTAACGTTATATCCTGAATACGGTTTTTACCAACTAAATAACCCTTTCTACTATAGGCACAAGGCCCGAAATTTTGGGGGAGGGGACCAGTCTATTAGATCGACTCTAGTACGCAACTGGTACTTAATTTATCGACCCCGAAAGGATGAAAGATAAAGTCGACCTCGGCGGAATCTGAACTCAGAACGCAGCAGCAGACGAAATACCGATTTCTTTACTACCCACAAGGGGCTAAACACAGAGGGGACAAACAAGGACAGACAAACGGATTAAGTCGATTACATCGACCCCAGTGCGTAACTGATACTTATTTAATCGACCCCGAAAGGATGAAAGGCAAAGTCGACTTTGGCGGAATTTGAACTCAGAACGTAGCGGCAGACGAAATACCGCTAAGCATTTCGGCCGGTGTACTAACGGTTCTGCCAGCTCGCCGCCTTTTAACCAACGAAATAACATCAATCGTCGCTTCGTATGTATTTTATTATCGACCCAGAGTTAGGTGTCTGATGGGGGATAATGATCGTATTGCAGCAAATATTGAATCGAAAGAGGCAGAGATGATACAGGGAAATAGTGCTCATCTGGTAGTTATTTTAGGAATGAGACGACGAGAAGCTCTAATTGAAGAGGAGAAGAAAATATATGAAAGAAATGCAACTAGAATATGCTGTTTGATGAATGAGGAAGCTGAAGCTAATATGGAAAAAAAATGTGTTTTGCCAACCAAGAAAGGATGCAGAATATGAACAGAGATGTTAGGAAAGCACAAACAAGAATGAGAGAACAGGCTAAAAGCTAAAACATTAACGAAGAAAATAGACTAGAATACCAAGAACAGATATGGGGCAGATTTCGGGCTTCGAGACGAAAATCTGAAGAGGATACACAAGGATATTAAGAAATGGCGCATTATCACGCAAGAGTACGAAAAATAAGCAAATAATCACGAGGTGCCTTTTAGTATTGCAGCAACGAAAATAACACATCCTTATCGTGGTGCTTTGCGGATCGGCAGTGAAGCTTGAAAGTGTTGTCAAAATGGCAGGTAAGCTCGTTTGTCTAGCCTTAAGGCTTACACTTTGTCTCAAATACGGGCGATTGAATTTTAACGATTATGTCTTCTACTTGGAGAGAAGATATCGAGTTTGTTGTGTTTGTTATGACGAAATAAACGGTCACATTTTTATAATTCAAACTTGCTCGTTCATCTTTCATATCTTCAATGCTTAATCAAATATCACCAATAAAATTGCATGGATTAAACCCCTGGCAACAACTTTACATTTTTCACTAATATGGTGGATCGATATCGAAGTGAGTCTAGATACACACACAACATACAAACGCACACACAGACACATGCATACATATATACACACGAATAAATGTATATATACATAAGTGAACGCTCACCACAGCAAACATACAACTGTACAGACTTTTATGAATACATGCACATACTTTGAAATGTTTTGCAACGCTTAGTTACATATAAACAAGAAGTAACAGTTGTGAAAAAAGAGGAAAAAAGCAAAATAAAAGAAATTTTCCAACTTTCTATATATTAGCAACTCTTCCTAAATGTTTACGGAAAAATTCCCAATTATAACCTGGATACCAGCCATATAATATTGGTCTCAAATTTTGGCATAATGCAAGAAATTTCGGGGAAGGGGATATGTCGATCAGATTGACGCCAATGCTCAGCTGGTCCTTATTTTATCAACCCCGAAAGATTGAAAGACAAAGTCAACCTCAGCGGTATTTGAACTCAATGTAATGACGGACGAATGCTGCTAAACATTTTGCCGACCCCAATACTAGCCATATTATATTAACTACTTGTTCAATGTTTTATTACCGAAACAGAGTTTGGTGTGTTATGGGTAACAAGAATACTGCAAGAGAGCAAGAGAACTGAATGAAGATGTGAAGGCACAAAGAAAGATTGCGGAGAGGACAAAAATATAGGAATTAGGAATACAGCGATGAATCAAGAACTATGGGAGATATCAACTATGGAAGAAAGAACAAACTTCATACTAGAAATGCAGCTAAAATGTGTCGTATGATGAATGAGGAGGATAAGGCCAATTAAGGAAAGAGTGAGAAATGCTAACCAAGAAAGAAAGCCAAATATGAACGATGATGATAGGCAAGAATACTTAGCACAAGTAAGAATAAGAGAACAAGCGAGAAGAGAAAACATTACCGAGGAGAATAGACAAGAATGCTGAGAGCAAATATAGAACATATTTCAGGCTTAGAGAGGAAATATGAATGAAGAGGAGAGACAAGGATGTTTAGAAAAGGCGCGTTATCATGCAACAGTACGAAAAATAGCAGCAAATAATCACGAGATGCCATTCAGTACTGAAGCAATGAATGCAACTTATCCTTATCGTAGTGCTCTGCAATAACATGGTTCTTCTTTCGCCCTAGCCAAGCTCATGGGCCCGGTTTCCCGGTTTCTATGGCGTATGTGTTCCCCCCAGCGTTCCTCAAGAAGCAGGAAGAAAGAGTGAGAGAAAGTTGGGGCGAAAGAGTACAACAGGGATCGCCACCATCACCCCCTGCCGGAGCCTCGTGGAGCTTTAGGTGTTTTCGCTCAATAAAGACACACAACGCCCAGTCTGGGAATCGAAACCGCAATCCTTCGACCGCGAGTCCGCTGCCTTAACCACTGGGCCATTACGCCTCCATCAATAACACGGTGAAACTACTGCCAAAACCGCAAAGATAAGTTACCAGATATGGCAAAGTAGTCTGTCTAAACTCAATGCAATACTTTTATATAAACAGCAAGAGATAGCTGAAAGCATCATGAATGAAATGAAAGGATATCATTATCGATTGGGGAAATGTTTATGGCTGACGCTTTATCATATATATGGGCCGTAGAATTTCCAGAAGTGAGCAATTGTTTTTTTTTTAAATTTGAATGTTCATGTATAATAGTTCGTCAAGCATGAAACTTGTAAAAAAGGAGAAAAGGTTTGCTAATGTTTTATAAATACAAGGAATAGTTTTATTCTTCAAAGTATGCACCCATATTGTCAATACACTTTTGCCATTTCAGCAGTAGCTTGTCCAACCTGGAACTGTAAAAGCCTGGCAATCTAGAGTCAATAAAACCTTGGAAGGCCTGTTTTACAGCATCGTCGGATATCCAAATTCTGGAAGAAGTGGTAGTCAGTGGGTGCAAGATTAGGTGAGTATGATGGATGATGGAGAACTTCCAACTCCAACTCCTGTAGTTTCGCCAATGTCATTTTTGCGAGGTGTGGTCTAGCGTTGTCTTGCAACAACATAGGAATGGATCTGTTGACTAATCTGGGCTGTTATTTTGTAAGTCTCTACATCATTTGTTCCAATTACCAGCAGTATACTTTGGCCGAGATTGATGAGCTAGGTTTAACGAAATCATGATGGATGACACCTGCACCAGACCATCAAACACACACCGTCAGCTTCTTTTGTTGAATTTTGCTTTTTGGACTGTGTTTTTGTGGCTTGTCTTTGTCTAACCATTGTGCTGAGCATTTATGGTTATTGTATTGGATCCATTTCTCATCACATGTTACAATTCGATTAAAAGATGATTCATTTTTGTGACGAGAAAGTAGCTTAATGCAGGCTTCCAAACGTTGCTATTCCTGATTTTCATTGAGTTCATGTGGAACCCACTTATATGCAACTTTTTCACTTTACAAATTTGAACTAGATGAGTCAATATTGTTTGCTTGCTAACATCCAAACAACAACGATAATTCACGGGCACTTTGAGATGGATCTGACTCGGCGGTGGTTTTCAGTTCGTCATTATCCTCCTTTGCTTCTGGTCGACCGCGTTACTCATTTGTGAGGTCAAAGTTACCAGAACGAAATTTTGCAAACCAATTTGATACTGTCTGCTGTGTAACATTAGAATGAAATACTCCATTAATATTCTGAGCTGTCTGTGATGCTGTATTTCCAAGAAAGAACTCATATTTCAAAACTGTACGAATTCCCGACTTATCCATCTCTAAACAAAAATAGCAAAGGATGATTTATGAATACTTTACAAAGCACAAAATGAGTTAGAATAAAGAAATAGAAGTGTCAGCTTTCTAAAAAAAATTGTCAAAAAATAATAATGGCGCAAAATGAGCAGCTGTCAAAGTTTACCATATACCTTAATACAAATTTCATACTTGACGACCTAATAGCATGAATAGTCAAATGTGCTTTCACTGACAGAAATTTGATTCAGGGAATTTATGATGACGATTAAAATATATTCTTGTTTGAAATAAACTAGAACCTAGCCTGTTCAGATGGGGAAATATTGTCAGGACTTCATGCGATCAACATCAAAAATTTAATAGAGACGCAAGGCGTAGCTGTGTGTCAAGAAGCTTGCTTCCCAACGACATGGTTCCAGATTCAGTCTCACTGCGTGACACTTTGGGTAAGTGCCTTCTACTATAACCTCCGGTTCCAACCAAAGCCTTATGAGTGGATTTCGTAGGCGGAAACTTAAAGGAGCACGTGCTATATGTGTGTTATGTGTGTGTGAATGTCTTTGTACCCGTGTTTGTCCCCACCAACACCGCTTGACAACCGATGTTGCGATGCTTACGTCCCCGTAACTTAGCGGTTCGGTAAAACAGTCCGATTGAGTAAGTACCAGGCTTAAAAATAGAATAAGTACTGAGATCGATTCATTCGACTAAAAGTCCACCAAGGTGGTACCCAAGCATGGCCGCAGTCTAATGACCGAAGGAGGTAAAAGATTCGTAAAAATGCGTACAGCTAAGGGAAATAACTCGACGAGTTAGGAAGTAGCCGTTGGTTGCTCTTTCACGTGCGCTTTCGCACGTATACACACACACACACACACACACACACACACACACACACACAAATGTACAATCACGCACATCACGACACATAAATACTCTCACATTTACGAGTGAACATTCACAGCAACAAACACACGTACGCACACATGAATACTTACATTAGAACGTTTAGCAAATGCTTAGCAACATAAAAACAAAATTAACTTATGGAAAAGACAATTCAATATGACATGTTTTATTGTACTAGTGCATGACTTGTTTTATACCCGGAATAAATGATGCTTTGTTTCATTGAAATATGGGCATACAATCAACAAAGAATTTAGTAAAAGAATGTAAAACAATATTGAAATAAAAGAAACATTTAATAAACCAAAATACATATTAACTCTTAGTTATTTAATAGTAGACATTCTGACAAGCAAACAATGTTTGTATTTATAACATTGTCAGTGAATATTAAGGCAGCGAGCTGGCAGAATAGTTAACACTCTGAGCACAATACTTAATCGTGTTTCGTCCGTCTTTACGTTCTGAGTTCAAATTCCATAGTGGTTGTCTTTTCCTTTCGGGTCCAATAAGGTAAGTACCAGTTGAACACTGGGGACGATTTAATTAACTAAGCTCCTCCCCCAAACTTGCTGCCCTTGTGTCACAATTGGAAACCAACATTTTTAGTGAATTTAGCAGTTTTCATTTCAATTCCTGAAATTCTGTTGGTAGAGTAAATTGACTTCGACCAGCAAAAATCTTTACGTCTGATGAATTCCCTACTCTAGTGTGGGTAACATATAATTGATCGTGTGTAGTATTGAGAAGTAACTAGTTAGAAATTTCACAGATGTCCTTTCGTGAGTTTTCCCAAGAGAGATTTAAAGATCGGAGGTTCATTATTTTCTTTGTTTTTCTTTCTTTCTTTCTCTCTCTCTCTCTCTCTCTCTCTCTCTCTCTCTCTCTCTCACACACACACACACAGAGGTTTTACGTAAAGAGAAAGATGTCGAGGGTTGTCGCTTTTGAAATGTTTCTATTATGACGTAATGATGGTCACATTTTTGTTACTGAAATTTCTTGGTTCATCTTTCATAACTTGAAAGCTTGATCAATCGCCAGCATAAGAATCACATGAACTGTTCTGTATATTAAATATGAGGCAACATTTGAGATATTTCATCGACCAGTATGGTAAATGGACATCGCAGGGAGTCTACAATAACTAAATAAGATACAAGTGTTCTATATCCCGGAAATCAAAAATTATGCAAATTGTGTGACAACCGGACCAGGACATTTTCTTTAGGTATACATATGTACAGGAACGTAAACCCCTGCCTCACACACACACACACACACTCCTTCCCCATATCAGAAATGCACACTCCTGTATATAAATACACTTACAAACATTGGTGAACGCTAACCACAGCAAACACACTATTTAATTCTCACGTTCCATAATCTCAAAACACCACAGAATCATAACTAAATTTTGTGAAATATCCAGTTAAGATATTTTCCTGGTGTATACCTAGGTATAAGAACATACATAAATAAATACGCACAAACAAACGCATACACAAGCACTCACATATACCACATGCACAAACACTTCTATATAAATACACTCACATAGGGAATGCTTACAACATCAAACACAACTACACAAACTTACATGAATATGTAGTGTTTAGTGAAATACATTATCCCTCTTTGACAGACATCATAAAAGTAAGGACGTGTCAGATAACAGCTATCCTTCGGTGCTTAGGACCAGTTGTGTCCGCTGCTCTGATTGGTTGCTTTTGGTACAGTTTTGTCTCTTGCTTTATTTCGCGCTGATGTGTAAACCAACCAATCGCAACCTTCTGATAAGGTCCCGTTACACTGTTTTTCTAATGCCTTGTTTGAGCCACCTAAACCCTTTAATAGCTAGTCACGACAAACCATTATTCGTCTTTGGTTCTAGTCCTTCTTAGGACTAACCTCTGACCACAGAGCAGACAGCCAGTTACAGCGACTCAGCCATGTTCCAGCGACAGACAGCGACGACACCAACACTACCGCAGCATTTCAGGATCTTTCACCACCGTTGCCTTCACCGTAATGTCGCCTTCCACCACCGTCACCTTTCAGCTTACTGAAACTACCAATAACGTCTACGCACACATCAACAGCAACATCGACCAGGTTTAAACTTCACGCTGTTTGTGAATACTCACCAAGGTTAACAGCTTAGCTCTACCTGCGAGAACTTCCTGTACCAAGTAACTCGGCACAACATTGAAACCACAACCGCTACACGACATGTGTTCAACCGGCATCTGCCTTGTGACCACCAACCTCTTGTTACAGAACTAACTATTGTGTATCTTACGAACTGGTATTTATTTACATCTTGTCTGATCTATTCCTAGCGCGCATACACCTTTGTTTGTACACACTTATAGCGCACACACACTCTTAAAGACACGAACACATCGAAGTAAAACCTTTTCTCTCTTACATTATACGGTTGTGTTTCTCTCTTTATTCCTTTTGGTACTTATTTTGACTTCTTTTGTAAGGCGACCGTGCGGCGTTCAAAAAGGAGACATTCGTCACTATCTCCTTTCCGTACGGTCGCTCTACAAATATATATATATACCCATATTTTAAAATGTATTGTAACATTTAGTAACATGTAAACAAGAACTAACTCTAGCAAAAGAGAAATGAATAACAGAAAAATAAGCCCATATGATATTTACTATTTTCCATATTAGTAATTTTTGTATTCAAAATATATGAAACGACATATACAGAATATGGAATTTCCCCAACTATTTATATATTAATAAACTCTTCCTAACCTTATTCGTAAAATATGAATAACGATTTAACGGTTAATCCTTGATACGATGTTTTGCTAATTATATAACATCAAATGATACTTAATTTCATTATGACTGGTCACGGGGCCTTTGGTAAAATTGTACAATGATAAAAAGTAAGAATTAGGAATAGAGAAGAGAATCAGGAACGACAACCAGAGAATGAACATCCGAAAGTTGAATTTATTAGTATCTCCCTCAGAAACTTGGACGGAAACCCAAATAATTTAATTTTCCATGTGGTCCTTAAAAAATGAGCTATTATAGCTTTGTTAAGCTATACACAAACTAGCGGAGACGAGAATACATTTACCAAAGGTTTATTACTTTATGTACAATAGGGCTTAAGTCGACTGTTATTTTTGTACAGTTCACTCAGATTCGTTCCACGCTCGCTGCAGACATTCTTCTATTTTCGTTCCCCAGTCGGAAATCCTTTTTCTTCCTGCTGACCAACTTCCTAGCTAGTCCGCAGTGAAGTATCTGTCTACAGTTCGTCTGTCACGAATCCTTCACTACATTATGACTCTTTATAGGGAATCACTTCAGGCTGTTGCTATTATATTTTAATTTCCCCATAATGGAATATTGATATTAATTTCATATACCATTCATCCCTTCCAGTTATTTATTCATATCTTATAAATATTTCATATCTCGTGTATAAAGCATTTCGTGAGACTTTAGGCATCTCGCAGAGGAGAATTTACAAGGCAAAAAACAATCTATCAATTATACCTGTCTTTCAGAGAACTCGGCCAGGGAGTTGGTTCGAAAAAAAAAAAAAAAATCAGCTGACTAGATATCATTGCATGAAATCCGAGTATGAGACTTTCTTGTAGTCATGAAGATAATATATGAAACCTTTGTATGGGAATGAAGAACGGTGGAGCTGTAGGGAGGAGTTGTGAGATATGTTTTGACTGGTGTTCACAAGTGATGATTATGAATTTTGTTCTGGTCATTAAAATATTTCTATAACCAAATTGACTGAAGTCTAGTCTTCTCAAACAAAAATATTGCGTTATAACATCATGAAGTTAGCATCTTTCTAACAGCATTCCTACACTCATAAAAATGGTGTAGCGTTAAGGGGAGTAACTCTAACAATAAAAGAAAAAAAAAGCTGGACGTTATGTTAGCAGACATGCAAACACCAATCACATAGGTTCACAAACAAACGTGAATGCTCACCATAGAAAATATATACAACTACACATACTTAAATACACACATAGACAATAAAACATTTGGCAATGCTTTGCATCAGATAAACAATAACTAACTTTTGCAAAAGACGGTAGAATAATAATAATAATAATAAAATAGAACTATATAATATCCTAAACTTCGTAAAATATGTGCTAAGGCTTTGTTTCGATTCGAAGTTTTTCGAACTATTGATAATATGCCAACATTAATAACCGTATTCCTCAATTTCTTTGCAAAATGTTGGTTACTTTGTAAAATGTATGTAACGATATATTTTGGATAAGGGTTTTCCCCTATATAAGATTAAATGCTTCTTTAATTATTTTATTATCGAACCGGATTTTGATATGTCAAGACGGACAGAAATCATAGAATAATATAGAGAGGTTACTGGGAAAGAGTGCAGAGAGGGCGAAGAGAAGACTTAAGATTTAGGAATGGTAAGAGGAATCAAGAACGACGAAAAGTCTTATGTTAACAAGCAACACCTGTGGATAGATTAAGTCTAAAACATCAATATTAAAAATAAAATATGGTTTGTTCGGCACCACATTGTCTTGTTCATACGAAAAAATTATCAAAAACAAAGAAATGCTAACATCATTAGGATTTCCAATGTTTGCAAATCGAAGATGATATTGATTTTACCTACCAGGCTTTTATTCGAAGTGGCTATCTAGATGCATTCCTCATAGGGCAAAGAACACAAATCTACTCATCACTTACGCTCGACTTACAGCAAACCCGTTCACCAACTTGAGTATTTCTAAGTATCTGCCTACTATTGACTAGATTGTCAACTGAAGTATGCTAAGTTCCTCTGTTTACATATCGGATCATCTGTGAGTGCTAATAGTAAGATGCAATCCAGTAAATTTTGACACGGTCAGAACGTTGGGAGCAAACCGGTGACTACTCGGCTAGCTTGGTAAGCGTTTCTTGAAATCCAACAGAACAGGAAATAAAAAAGAAGACTAGTCTAACAGATATCCATCCATCCATCCGCCCGCCCGCCCGGCCTTTCATACATATATTTACTAGGAATATAGCAAGAAGCTAGTGTGTATCAAGAATAGGCTTTTCCCGAATGCCTATATTTCTATGTGACTATTTTATCCCAGTTGCATAAGCTAGATAATACATTGTAATAAACTGTAGTATGGTTTTAAAAAATGACATGAGTATTTTGTCCTGGTGACCGTACATCTGGCAATTAAATTTATAGGAGCTCCCTCTCTATCCTGGCTCATGACTAAAAATCACTGGCTTCGGCTATGAGCTGTAGCTGTTTTATTTGTCTTGCTTTGTTTCATTTATACACAAGGGAACCATTTTATTTAATCTCAAACGCTTCTCATCTCTAACAAATTTCAGACCTTCCGCATACGTGAATTTCCAAGCATTTTGAAATTATTGTGAGGCAACATCGATAGAGCAAGTAATGATCTAGCGTCATCATTTGACCTTTGGAAATCTCAGTTAGGTATCTTTTGGAAAAGTCGGGATCTCTGTTATTTATATATATCAGAGATTTGAATGAGTGACCTTGGTGTGATAATGAGTGCGGGAGCTTTGTGTGATGATGAAAGATCGTAAGCTTTGGGGAGGAGTTGTAAGGTCTATCTCGGCTGGGGTCGGCAAATGATGAAGACAATTTTCGGTCGAACAACTAAAACAGTTTGTATATCTGAAATAACTCGAATCTTATCCTTCCAGACGGAGAGGTATTCCGTTATGACGTCATGTAATTAGCATTCTATTCAATATTGATATATCATTTAAATAGACAAATATAGTTTGCTCAAAGAGAAAGATGCGGAAGATTTTCTTCTTTTAAATGTTTCTTTTATGACAATAATAATACATTTTCTAAAGTTCGGCTTTGTTTATATTTCATATTTTCCACGGTTTGCAAGACACCAACACTGGAATTACATTGACTATGTCTTGTGCATTATATCCATGTTCATCAAAGTAACTTTGGTTATGTCAGACATATACACACCCAAAGAAAAACATGCAGTAACACACATACACTCTCTTTCTCACACCACATACTTTTGTACACATGTAAATAGCTACGTTTATATTACTACCGATTCAGGATACGAGTTACGAGACCTGTACAATAATGGTCTGTCTCAGTTGGCGGGGTGGGGGCACCAAATGATGATGAATTACGTTCTAATGACCAGAATATTATTTTGTCTAAACATTCTTGAATCTAGGTATTTAAGACAGAGAAATATTTCATTATGACGTCATATTCTGTTTATTATTAATACATTATGTAAATAACACAAATAAGTTTGCTCAAAGAGAAAAATGTTGCGTTTCAATTTTGAAATGTTTCAAACACTGAGATATTTCACTGACCAGTTTAGTAGATAGACAACTAAGTTATTTTTCAACCACAAAATTAACTTTGGACTCTCTATAATCACGAAACACATCGCAATCTGAACTAAATTCTGTGGGTTGTGGTTAAGAATTTTCTCGTCGCGTGTACATTCGTAACATATTCTAAGACATACACACATACGCTCTCTCTCTCTCTCCCCCACCTTTGTGCGTGTGCGTGCTTGCAAGTATTCATACGTAGATGCGTCAGTATTCACACACACACACACACACACACGCATACACATACACACACACATCGTTGATACCCATTATTCAACGTTTCTCTTTGTGTCTTTCCCCATAAATTTCTTTCCCCATAAATTTCTGATTGACCTGAGTTAATATTCAAGATACATGACAATATTTAGGTTAGAGTCAGAGAAGTATTGATTATGTAAAGGCATATCTTTATGGTTGTTTATTACATTAAGCCGATTTGCTATTGTATGTCCATTTTATCCATTATCTTAGATTTGCATTTTATCTATAGTAAGTCGCATTAATATTCCATCAATTCTTGAACCTTTAGGCTTGATACAAGAAACTGAAGGCTAGCTACTAACGGACAGAGTAACTTTTATTTTTCATATGACAATACGAAAAAAATGTCTGTTATGGGATATATTGATAGTGGACATTCAGCGCGTCTGATATTGCATAATGCTCGATTGAAATCTGTTCAGTCTCGTGTGGAACAGAATTGGCACTGAGTCGCATAGACTTAGAATTGATTTTTATATTTGCCACAAGACTTAGAATTAGCATATCACATTGGAGATTACCTGTGTACATGCTCCTTCAAGGCCTACTCACAAACAGTAAAGTTATGGAACAGTGGCTTTTAATCATTTTTTTTTGTTTGTGGACTCCTTTGATTCCTATTTTACTCTCCTGGAGTTCCAAAGCCATTCGATGTTTTGAAAAGTCCCATTATATTTTTATAATTAAATACTATTAGGAATTGTACCAAAAAAAATGGTAAAATATCTTGTGTATTGTAGAAATACAACCAATTTATTGCACAATTTTTAACATCTAAATGTTATATGAACCCAAGCTGAGAACCTCTGATAAAGAATAACTAGATGATGTTGTTAAACTGGGTAACCTGTTAGACCAATTAGATACCGGTTAACTTTACATTAACCTTCACCTCATTGCAAACAAGGTTTTGGTTTTCTTTCTTTGTATCCTTAACAATATAAAAGGGTATCCAAATGTTAAAAGAAATACTTCAATGAAAAGAACCACCTTACCTTTTCAAGCACTGAAAATATAAAACACTGAAAAGAAAAAAAAAGTATTTATAAGAATATGCACCGTTGCCGTCACCACCACCACAACCAACACAATTATCATCACCATCATTATTGTTGGCACTTTTATCATTTGAATTGTTGTTACTTTCGTCCCTGTTTTAATATCCTTTCTCCATATTAACCCAGTTTAAAATTGTTTCTGCAATCCTCAGTCATCTATATTCTGCCGCTTCTCGCATACACCACACATCAAATCGTCTCCAATTTATAGTACTTCCGTAATCTCACCAGATCTACTTTAAATTGTACCAACATTGATAATTGTGGCAGTGAGTTTCTAGTGTTGGATGAGTTGGTGTTTGAGATCTGTTCTCTGCCCCTGAAAGGAAGTGCATGATTCCTTTTATGGTGGTTGAAGTGTTCATGTACAAGAGAGACAGTAGTATGTAGGTAAAATAGGGAAAGAGGGTGTGCAATATGGGAGAGAGTGAAAGAGTGACAAAAGATGTGATGGGCAAGGTGGAGGAGAATCAGGTAAGAGAGGTAGGTAGATAGGAAGAAAAAGAGAAAAATGATATAGAAGGACGTGTGGGTAGTGCAAAGACAATGTGAAATGAAGCAACTTACTCAAAGACAACAGGCTACTTGTTCCAGGAGTGAACCCCAAACTTAACAACCTTGGCTTCAAGAGTGTTAAGTGCTCAACTATGTACATTCTACACACACATGCACACAAACACACACGGATGAGTTGTCTATTTGTGTGTGTCTGTGCACTAAATCACACTTAAATTTATACTCACAGGGAGTTTGTATGATACTCATTTTCATACACACACACACACGTACAAAGTAGCAATGTGTTTCATTTAATTTCTTAAAATTTTTATGAATTTCTGTAGAAAAGACTGAATATTTTCTCATCCTTTCTTTCACTTAAATCCGCTGCTGTTTTTCATTCCTAGTCTGGATTCCTGTAATTAATTAAATGAAGAGTTGGCAGACTATTAAAAAAATTATTTGAGAGATGTACTTTTATATTGACATATACTAATATACTTACTACTCTTGAATGTAAACTCCATTATAGCATACTTTTATATTAATTGTACACTTTTTTGTGGTAGCTAATTAGATGAATATTAAGATTTGGCAGATGTATGTTTGAAGCTACACACTAGACTGGTATGCTATTATGTATAATCTATTATAACATTCTTTTGGATTATTTAATTGAAGATTTCTTTTTTAATATTTAATTCATGAAATATCAAGGAAGATTTCTGAGGTCTATGTACAGCTACATACATTGGTATACTGACTATAATATTGATTTAAAATTTTGGAACAAGGGCAGAAATTTAGCAGAAGTGGGTAAGTTGATTATATCAGCCCCAATTCTTAACTGGTATTTATTTTATTGACTCTGAAAGGATGAAATGCAAAATTGACCTTGGCAGAATTTGAACTCAAAATGTAAAGATGGACTAAATGCTGCAAAGTATTTTACCTAGTGTGCTAATAATTCTGTCTGCTCACTTTCGTATACTGACTATAATATTAATCTCCTTTTACATAACAAATGTGCCTATAGGGATGTCAAGTTTTCCATCCTGCTATACATATGTATGTGTGTGTATATACACAACACACACACACACACACATACACACACACACACACACACACACAAACACACATCTCTCTCTTTCTCTATGTAAAACAACTGATAAAGTTTTGGTTGGTCACCTATACTTGTTACTTTCTTTAGTACCCACAAATTTTTTAATCAGCACTCCATCACTATCTCATATACATATAATCTGGATGAAACCATGAATACTTGCTATTTGGTAAGACTTGGAGACATTATTTGTATTCAGCTATACATTGATTTCTCTGCTTTTCAAATGGTTTGACTATTGACATCTAAGGTTTGATGAACTAACAGGAAAGCTTTACATATTCACTTAACCTCCAAGAAATAATAGCAAAATTCCCTCAAATTATACATCACTTTTGTTTCAGAAAGAAAGACACATTTGATAACACAGTATAAAGGACGGAAGTGTGACAGCTGGAATGTTTTTGTGTGTAGGTCTGCTAGAGCAGAGTTAATTAACTTAAGGTCTAGAACCAACACAGGTAAATATGGGATAAATAATTTTGTAAGTTTCAATATTTACAACAATTTCTGGAGCAGGTATTTTAGAATCTTTTCTCTTGTAAGTTTATACTTTAAACACTTAACAACCAATCATTTTAGAGGAAAGGAAGAGAATTGGGAAACATCACTATATAATGCAGTAAGTAATTTAGTTCTTGAAACATGATTAGTTATCAAGCTCGGCTTGTTTTTATTTTGGACAAAATTGAAAATGGGAATTGATTAAATATTTAGTTTTGTCACTTTTAATGAATTACAACAAAATTATAACCATTTTAAAGTACTGCTTTCAATTGTGGCTGTTGGATAGAAACCAAACTAATTGATTTAAGAGAATTGTTTCAGAGAATTTTAATTTCAACTTAATAACAGTTACTGGAAATAGGAACGAAATGAAATCACAGCCAACATTTGAGATAAAGAGTAGACTGAAGTGAAATGAGAATTGAGTAGAACTCACCAGCACAGAAAAATGGAGTTAAAGTCGATCATGAAACTGGAATTATTTTTGTCATTCTGGTTGAGTAGATAAAGCATTGGACTACCAAAGTATAGGTCAAAGAGCTATAAATGTAGCAATACATGGCAGTTTTGTGGTTTTCCTGAACACTTAATTCCATTTGCTTCCCTATTCAATTTGCAAACATTAATTGCATGCCTTGGTTTACTTGAAAGCATTTAACCATAAACTGATGATGCCAAGTGTAGCTAATGTAAAATCTTCCTTAGTCAGCCTTGTTTAAGTCAATCTTCAATATATAATTTAAGCTATTGAATTGTCCTGGCACATAGAGGAATTATGCTTTACTGAGGAGATCTAATAAGATCAAAACATCTGTTTTCATTACCATGTTTGTCAAAGGGAAGATTATTTTCTCCCCTCACCTTGTTACCTGGATTTCCATGTCAACTTATTTTGCCTTTGTTATGTTCAATATTTGATTTTAACTTTGGAATTATGCCCACCACATTCTGTTAATGCTTACTAAATGTTGGAAATTGATTCACTGCACATGTAACAGTTCTCAAGCAGCAGGCCTTATGAACATTGATTATCATAAGTCAGGCAACTACAATACAATAATAATTAAATAAACATCACATATACTACAGAATATACCATAGATTACACTGTGTGATAAAAATATATTAAGGTTGGACTTGAAAACTACATTACAAAATATTGGTCTCAAATTTTGGCATGTCTGCAAGTTTGGGGAGGGACTTAGTTGATTAAACTGACCCCAATGTTCAATTGGTACTTATTTTATCAAGCCTGAAAGGATGAAAGACAAAGTCAATCTCAGCGGAATTTAAACTCAAAACATAATGATGGATGAAATGCCACTAAGCATTTTGTTTGGCACGTTAACTACTCTGCCAGCTCAATGCCTTGACTACATTACAAAATATTAAGTTATTTAGTTTGTATTTAATCATGTCATTATGTATGTCATAGAAAAAGATATAAAGGACCACATGCAGTTCAAATGTTTTAGGCTGCTTGTACCTGCTATAAGATATCTCTTAATTGCTTCAGTCATTGGACTGCAGCCACTGGGGCTCTTCCTTGAAGGGTTCAGTCAAACGGTTTGACCCCAAGTACTTATTTTAACTTTGGTGGTATTGTTCTATAAACCTCTTTTGCTGAACTGCTAAGTTATGGGGATGTAAACAAACTCACACCAGTTGTCAAGCAGTTGTGGAGGACAAACACAGATACATAAACAGGGCTCCCACATATTTTCCATTTAAGAAAAACACTCACAAGGACTCACAGGGTGCAACACAATATAACTGAATCTGAAACCTTGAGGTTGCAAGGCAAAATTCTTAACCATACAGCCATGGCATTACATGGATCATAGAAAGAGACATAATAGATGTCATGTAGCTCAAGTACTTCAGACTGACTGTGACTTCAATAAGATATGATTAACTTGACTCTTATCATACTGCAGGCTTATTGTTGATTGTAGTGATGTTAATGCTGTTATTGTCTAACAGTAGTCACTCCTACAAGAAAAGGTAACCTATTAAATGTTTGAGGACTATTCACTGTTCCAGACCATAGTACTTGGGATACTTGGGACCTAATATCAGACCAATACCATTGTTTTTGATTATCTTGTATAATTCTGTAACTGTTTCAATTGATCTGTCAATCCTATGGCCCTGCATGTAGTTGACTGAATGACTAAGTATGAACAACCACAAATTTACTGTTCTAGATATATCATATAACCACTTAAATGATATCCGTACTATATATTGAAGTAACTAAGATGAATGCCATAAAGAGATATTAATATAAACTACACTGGTTTTTAGGCTAAACATAAACAACACACATACACACACACATACACATATCATTCTTTAACATCTATTTTCCATGCTGGCATGGGTTGGACAGTTTGACCAGAGCTGGTAAGCAGGAGAGCCACACCAGGTTCCAGTCTAATTTGGCTGGGTTTCTATAGCTGGATGCCCTTCCTAATGCCAACCACTTTACAGTGTGCACTGGGTGCTTTTGTCATGGCACTGGAGTACTTTTTATGTGGCACTAGCACAGAACTTTAGCAAATCAATCTGCTTTATCAGGGGGTGCAGCATTAAAACTTCTGCTGGGGAGGACAGCTCTTCTTGAGTACAGCAAGGCACCAGATATATCAGTCCTTTGTCATCTTTTCCTTAAGGTTCAGTGTTCTGAAGTCATTCATCGGTACTTTGTTCCATCTATTTTGAGTGATCAGCACTTCTTTATGGAACTATTGACATCCATTCACATCACATACACACAGAATATATTTGCATAACAACAATGTAATATTTTCCTTTAACCAATATCCTGTATAGGAAGAGTTTGTATAATTCAATAAAATTGTTGGTTAGTTTTTCTTATTTCTTAAATATAGTTATATTGTTTTTGTGGTGCACTATTTTGGAAATCAGTATATTAAGCGATCAATCAATTATTTATCTGACAAACTTAGCAATTTTGATAAATAGAGTCAATGACTTGCTTTAAAGAAAAGTACCTGTCAACAGGTGATTAATTCTTTTTACAATTTTAGAAAAACTGAAAAGAAGAAATGGAAGTAGGTGAGATAGATGTTTATGAAGTGAAATGTCTACTTCCAGGAATCAAAACTATGCTGCATTGACTCAGTCGTCGTCTTCTTCTTCTTCTTCTTCTCTTCTTCTTCTTCTTCTTCTTCTTCTTCTTCTTCTTCTTCTTCTTCTTCTTCTCCTCCTCCTCCTCCTCCTCCTCCTCCTCCTTATGATGATGCTGGAAACATTGCTACAGACAGTACATGGATTTACCAAAGAAATAAATAGGAAATTTAGCTTAGAAAAATGTGCCAAAGCAAACCTGAAAAGAGGAAAACTAGTTAAGAGTAGCAGCATCACACTAGATAAAGCAAATGAAATAAGAGAATTAGACCAAAGCCAGACATGCAAATACATAGGAGTCAGTGAACTAGACACAATACAACACACACAAATGAAAGAGAAGAAAAAAAGGAATACTATAGACAAGTCAGATTAATACTGAAAAGAGACCTCAATGCGAAAAAAGATAATAGGTATCAACACACTAGCTGCCCCAGTTATAAGTTACAGCTACAATATCCTTAACTGAATTCTAAATAAACTAATCAAAATAGGCAAGAAAACAAGAAAATTAACAACAGGATTTAGGATGCACCATCCAAAATCTGGCATAGAAAGGCTATACATACAATGTATCAAAGGTGGTAGAAGCTAGAAATCTATTAGAAAATAACCACCATAAGACTACAGAAATACCTATTTCAGAAGCAAGGAAAGCTAATACAAATAGCCACAAAACATGAACAAAACAAAAAACTGTTTTCAGTCTTTAAGGAAGCTGACAAATACTAAAAAGAAGCCACAGTACCTAATAACTAGGAAGAAAAGAAAAAAACAATAAAAGCTGTAATCCAAACTAAAACTGAAGTATCATGATAAAACAATGGCAAGAAAAGCCCCTACATGGCAAATACTGGGTTAAGCTAAACAGAAAAGAAATAGACAAAGCAAAATCCCAACAATGGCAAGAAAAGCCCCTACATGGCAAATACTGGGTTAAGCTAAACAGAAAAGAAATAGACAAAGCAAAATCCCAACAATGGCTGAGAAGCTCAGGACTCAAAGCAGAGACTGAAGGATTTTTAATTGTAGCACAAGATCAAAGCCTTCCCACTAGAAATCACCCAAAACATGTAATGAAAAGAAATACAACTGGAGAATATGTGGAAATGGAGAAGAAACAACAAATCATATTGTCTCTGGTTGCCCAGTCCTGACTAAGAAGTGAATATATTCACAGACATGATAGAGTTGAGACCTATACACACTGGAAGCTATATCAACACTGCGTAATAACAACAGGAAAAAGATGGTATAGGCACATGCCAGAAAAGGTCACTGAAAATGAGAAAGCAACCATACTATGGGATATGCTAATACACACAGATAAAGAAATTAAGGCCAATAGGCCAGATATAGTTGTCAGAGACCACAAAAAGAAAATGCTTTCTAATTGATGTATCAATACCAGCAGATGACAATGTTTCTCTAAAAGAAATAGAGAAACTTTCAAAATACAAAGATCTGGATAGAATAGAGGTAACTCAGATGTGGAGCCAGGAAACAAACAATTCCTATCATAGAAGGCGCATTAGGTATGATAAAAAAAACATTCAGACAAATATATAACAAAAACACCAGGACTACAAGTATATATAACATACAGAAAATAGCACTACTAGACACCGTACACATCCTACATAAAACACTTTCAATGCAGTGAAAATAAGAGCACCACAACAAGCCACAGCACATACCAAAGGCACACAGAGCTGTGCTTGGTAGAGCAGTGAAAGCATGTGATAAAAATAAGACTACTTTTACTCTTCTACTTGTTTCAGTCATTTGACTGCAGCCATGTTGGGGCACTGCCTTTAGTTGAAGAAATCGATCGCAGGACTTATTCTTTGTCAGCCAAGTACTTATTCTATCAGTTTCTTTTGTCGAACCACTAAGTAGTGGGGATGTGTAACCACACCAGTATCAGTTTTCAAGTGATGGTGGGGGGACAAACACACACACACACAAATATATATATATATACGACAAGCTTCTTTCAGTTTCTGTCTACCAAATCCATTTGCAAATCATTGGTCAGCTCAAGGCTAAAGTAGAAGACACTTGTCCAAGGTGCCATGCAGTAGGACTGAACCCGGAACCATTGGAACCTTGTGGTTGCGAAGCAAGCTTCTTACCTCACAGTCATGCCTGTGCTTGTGTCTTCTTACCACACAGCCACGCTTGCACAATAATAATAATAATAATAATAATTAATAATAATAATAATAATAATAATAAAGGACGTTTAAGATGTAAGAGGGACATTTAAGATGTAAGAAGGAAAATACAGAGCTCCGAAATCTATCCACAAACATCGAAAACAAGGACACCCTATGGAGCCAAAGATTTACTAACAAAGAATTGGACTATATCCGAGTAAGTAATACTAATTGAAATTTATTACTATTTTCAAAACGAAATGATGTATTTTGACTCGATATTATCTCCACCTCTAACACAACACATGTAAACATGCGTGGAACAACACGATCATCCCCGACCTCAAACACCATGTACAAAGGAACTACGAAGAAATTAAATGTCACCGATACTATTCAACCCAAGAATAACAATCGAGCGGTACGTACATTAAACTTACAACAAAAAATGTACGAAAAACTACACGTGTGAAATAATGTGACAACAGAAATAAACGGACCGGTACCCTACGAAAATGACGACCGTCAAAATAATGGGCCGGACGTTGTACCTCATGTCCCGCAAATAAAACCCAAAAGACGTAAATGGACACGTGAGGAATACATTTCTATCTTACACGCATACTTCACAGCAATGCTCTACCCAAAAATGAAAATACAACAACACATACATATAAAATATGGAAGGAAAATAATAGAGATATAGACTTGGATACAGCAATGAACCCTAATAATTAGCTAACGTACGAAGATACATTCTCAAAGCCAAAAAAATATCAGAAATAGAAATTGAA
Organism: Octopus sinensis; assembly: GCF_006345805.1. Lineage (NCBI taxonomy): Eukaryota > Metazoa > Mollusca > Cephalopoda > Octopoda > Octopodidae > Octopus > Octopus sinensis. The sequence continues at coordinate 86,296,441 of NC_042997.1, read as the reverse complement.
CATTTAAAAGAAAAAATACACCAGGAAAATGTAGATAGAAGCCACACAACAATGCCCAATAATATAAACACTGAAACTGTAAAACACGAAGACAAACGCAACATTCCCAACAAACACGATGTAAACAACGAAGGGGAGCCTAATGATTATGATAATATAAAAAATAAAATAATCAAAGAACTGAAAACCATAGAGCCCAAAATGGACCACCGACCATATCTCCCAAGAATAAAAATAAACGCAATAACAACACCAATTATAAACAACATAAACCTAGCCGTCACTGAACTAGCCACTGAAACAAAAAAAAGTGATATCACTGAACTAAATGACTTGATATACGCAGCAGCCACTGCAGCCACAAAAGAAGCTGGATACTCACCCAAACCCGCCCAAACAGGAGTACCACCACCCAAACAAACCCTGTGGATAAATAACATCCAAAACAAAATAAAAAAATTAGAAAAGACCTGTCGATTCTTAATGAAATCAGCAAACAAGCAACGCTACTGAGCAACAAAAAGAGAACAAAAATGCTCCGCAAATATAACATCACAGAAAAAGATTTGCCGGAGATAATAGAAAAGCTGAAGCAAGATATCCTTGCCAAAGCTCAAAGGATCCGCCGGTACGAGAAACGCCAACGCTTCTTTGAACAGAACAAAAAGTTCAACTCCAACCCCAAAAAGTTCTACCAAGAACTGGGAAAAAATAAAATAGAAGTCACTGCAGCACCAACGGCAGAAGAATTGGAAGAATTCTGGAGAGAAATATGGTCGGCGAACGAACAGCCAAAAAAAGGAGTACCAAAATAACAAACTCGGCATCTGAACAACTTTGGACCCCCATAACAACTGAAGAGGTCACCCAGGCACTGCAAAAACTAAGCAACTGGAAGGCACCTGGGCATGACAAGATCCCCAACTTCTGGTTGAAATATCTAACAGGAATGCACAAAAAGCTGGCTGAAAACTTTAACAGCATACTAGCAGAGCCAGAGACAATGCCTGAATGGCTCACGAAGGGGAAAACCATCTTAATTCCCAAATCAAATGAAACAACAAAACCAGAAAACTACAGACCAATAACCTGCCTCCCTACTATGTTCAAGGCATTTACTGCAGTGATATCGCAAAGGCTGAACAAGCACCTGGACGAAAACAAACTGTTCCCAGAAGAGCAGAAAGGATGCCGCAAAGGCTCATATGGCTGTAAAGATCAACTAATGATTAATAAAGCCGTAACTGAAGACAGCCACAGAAAGAAGAAAGGCCTCAGTATGGCCTGGATTGACTACAAAAAGGCGTTCGATAGCATCCCTCACACATGGATCCTCGAAACACTAGCCATTAACAAAGTAGCACCAACAATCATAAAATTCATAGAGCACTCTATGAATAAATGGCAAACAGTCCTACACCTCCAAACAAAAGAGGGACTCATGAAAACCAAAGACATCCCCATTAGAAGAGGAATATTCCAGGGAGACACGCTCTCTCCACTCCTTTTCTGCTTGGCACTGTCACCTCTATCTGATATGCTAAATAGAACTGGATGCGGATATAAATGTTATGGCAAAACGATCAGCCACCTTTTATATATGGATGACCTAAAACTATACGCTGCAAATGACAAACAGCTGGAAACACTATTAAAGGCAGTTCATGAATTTACCAAAGAAATAGATATGAAATTTGGATTAGAAAAATGCGCCAAAGTAACCATGAAAAGAGGAAAACTAGTTAAGAGTAACAACATCACACTAGATAAAACCAATGAAATAAAAGAATTAGACCAAAGCCAAACTTACAAATACTTAGGAATCCATGAACTAGATAAGACACAACACACACAAATGAAAGAGAAAATAAAAAAAGAATATTATAGACGAGTTAGATCAATACTAAAAACAGAGCTCAATGCTAAAAACGAAATAATAGGTATCAACACTTTAGCTGTCCCAGTTATAAGTTACATCTACAATATTCTTAACTGGATACGAAATGAACTGTCCAAAATAGATAGGAAAACAAGAAAAATACTGACAGGATCTAGGATGCATCACCCAAAATCTGACATAGAAAGACTATATATACAACGTATAGAAGGTGGTAGAGGCCTTATACAGCTGGAAAACTACTATAAAATAACCACCATAGGACTGCAAAAATACCTACTTCAGAAGGAAGGAAAACTGATCCAGATAGCAGCAAAACACGAGCAAAACAAAAAACTGTTCTCAGTATTTAAGGAAGCTGACAAATATAAACAAGAAATCATACCACCTAATAAACACAAAGAAGAAGAAGATGATGAAGAAACAACAAAAGCTATAAAACAAATGAAATCCAAACTAAAAATAGAACAGCAATGAGCCATGATAAAACGATGGCAAGAAAAGCCCCTTCATGGTAAATACTGCACGAAACTAAACGCAAAAGAAATAGACAAAGAAAAATCCCAGCAATGGTTGAGAAGCTCAGGACTCAAAGCAGAAACAGAGGGATTTTTAATTGCAGCACAGACCAAAGCCTCCCCACCAGAAATTACCAAAAACATGTAATGAAAAGAAATATTACAAGTAACTGCAGAATATGTGGAGATGGACAAGAAACAATAAATCATATTATCTCTAGCTGCCCAGTCCTGGCTAAGAAGGAATATATTCACAGACATGACAGAGTTGGAACCTACATACATTGGAAGCTATGCCAACATTATGGAATAACAACAGAAAATAGATGGTATAGGCACACACCAGAAAAGGTCACAGAAAACGAGAAAGCAACCATACTCTGGGATATGCCGATACACACAGATAGAGAAATTAAGGCCAACAGACCAGATATAGTTGTCAGAGATCATGAAGAAAAAAAATGCTTTCTAATTGATGTATCAATACCGGCAGATGACAACGTGTCTCTAAAAGAAATGGAGAAACTCTCAAAATACAAAGACCTGGAAATAGAGGTAACTAGAATGTGGAACCTGAAAACAGAAACAATTCCTATCATAGTAGGTGCATTAGGCATGATAAAAAAATATTCAGACAAATACATAACAAAAACACCAGGACTTACAAACACATATAACATACAGAAAATTGCACTACTAGGCACTGCACACATCCTACGCAGAACACTTTCCATACAATAACCATCAGAGCATCACAACAAATCACAGCACATACCCAAGGCACACAAAGCTGCGCTCGGTAGTGAAGTGAAAGCACGCTATAAAAATAAAACTACTGAATAATAATAATAATAATAATAATAATAATAATAATAATAATAATGATAATAATAATAATAATGATAATAATAATAATAATGATAATAATAATAATAATGATAATAATAATAATGATAATAATAATAATAATAATAATAATAATAATTTCTCCTATAAGCACAAGGCTAGAAATTTTGTAGAAGACTAGTCAATTGGATCAACCCAAATGTTTGACTGGTACCTAAACTCTAACAGAATAAAAAGCAAAATCAACCATTGCAGAATTTGAACCTAGAATGTAAAATTGGACAAAATTCTGCTCAGCAACTCCGATGCTGATGCCAACAGCGAAGCCACTGCTGCTGCTGCCACTGCCTGCCTGCCTGCCACCACCGCTGCTGCCCGCCGCATGCTGCCTGCCGCTGCCTGCCGCTGCCACCCATCCACCGCCGCCACTGCCCGCCCGCCGCCACCGCTGTTGACGACAATTTTTAATTTTTGCACAAGGTCAGCAATTTTGTAGTGGTGGTAACTTGATCACATTGATCCCAGTGCTCAAATTTTATTGACAATGAAAGGATGAAAGGCAGATTCAACTATAGTGGAATCTGAACTCCCAACATAAAGACGGATGAAATGCTGCTAAGCATTTTGCCTGGCATGCTAACAATTCTACCAGCCTACTACTTTAAACCTCTCAACAATATATTGAGACGAACATTGTCCAAGTTAGATCTTCCTATAAGTGCACAAGTTTATGTGAGTCCAGCAACAACATTACAAAGTATAAATTCCACTCACATAGCAGGTCTTTTGACCCCCAAACTTCAAATCTGTATTTAACTGAACTAAGGCCCAAAAATTATTGCCTATGTTACACTTACCCTCTTCTAGTTAACCTTGGTTTACTGCCCATTGTGGTACACATCAACTAAGATGAGTGAATGTCTGGCATGTTTGAATCAAGTTCATAGGACTGACCATCTTGTCCTGGTAATATTCCACTCAAGCAGTTATTTATAATCTACCATAGTTCAGATGTCATTTGTTATCAGCCTTTTAGCTCTTTCTGCTAACAGCTTTAGAAAACCATAGTTCTTCTCTTCCTCCAGATAGATCAGCAAAAGTGCTGTTGAAAAATGCATCTGTTTGGAAGGACACAATACACCCATCGAATGATATTTTATTGTTTCCAACTGACAGAGAACAATGCTGTCTTCATGCTTAATGAGAAATATTCAAGGGCAGTTCCTGAATATAGATGAGAGGGATTAAAAAAGACAGAAACTTACCCAAAAGCTTAGTTTCTTCTAAGACCCAAATTCTTTCTATTATAACTTTTAACTTGGTGAAATATACTTCAAGGCCTTTCAAATCCAGGTTCTGCTTCTGTGATAGGAATTTCTTCTCCAAATTTTCTACAGAATTTATTATAAGAACTAGGTCATCCACATACAGAAATTTCTACAGACAGCAGGTCTTGAATTCTTTTGTTATAACTTGGAGGGCTATAATGAATAGGAGAAAGTTAAGAACTGAATCCTAATGGATCCCTACCTGCATGTTAAATTCATTAATGAATTCATTCTTGATTCTCACCTTAACTAATTACATCTCTTTATATGGTTTTCCCCAAGCCATTCACTCATCAACCTCTAGTTTCCTTAGCAACCCTCAAGAGCCTTCAGGCCACAAAGTGGGGGACCCTGTCAAAGGCCTTCTAAAGTAGATCAATGTTAAGAATAAGAGATTACTCTCAGTCAATTATTTCTCTTGCAGTTGTCTCACTAGGAATTGTGTATCAGTGGTAACTTTCCCTAAGTTGAACTGCATCTCATCATGGTTAATCCTACACCAAATCAATTTTTAATTGCTCTGAGGGAGATTCAGCTGATACAGCTATCAGGTTACATGACTTCATAAACCCTTTCTTATTGGTTTACCATATGAGTAGTGTTATGGATATTTTTTGTCAATATTCAGCATCTGTTCAGAATACTGGTTTTGTTCTGCTGTACAAACTTGGTTGAGTGATATTTAATCTATGTGTTGCATTTTGAGCCTCTTTACTAACTAAACTTTCTGCTTTTATTCATGAATAAGCACTAAGCCAACAATGTGGTGGTCACTCAACCTGCTACAAATAGCAACCAAATCTCCCTTAAATCACGCATTACTGTTTTAAAAGCGGAAGAACACTGTAGATCCCGATATTCAAACTGGACAGTGTCATCCCTGGTATCCCAAAATGACAGAATGATCAAGACTAGAATGTCTTAGAGCATGCATAGGTCTGCTTGATAATAGCTGACCTTGGTTGAAACAACAACAGCAACAACAAGAACAAGATAAGCAAAAGAAGCAAGCTAAGGTTAAGCTAACAATGGTGATCATGATGATTATGTTAATGTGATTGATTTGGATAAAATTACATAAAATAAAGGAAGATAAATATTTCAATATTAAGCAGAACTAGCCAAGAATTTAATAAAATATTTATTTTAAATGCTATTAAATCAGCATTCTGATTCTTATAAAATATAATTTTAGATTCAATTTTTTTGTTGCCATTTAATTATCTGAAGAAATCAGAGATGGTTGATGTTCAAGTATTATGTGCATTTTTGGTATCTGAAGTTGATTTAAACATGCCTATGCATTTTGTGAGATTTTTGGAGAATAACCCTATAATGACTATTGATATTACTTTTTGATGTTTAACACTGCAATCTTGTTAGGAAATAAAAGACAAAATTGAATGCTTCAATGAGCTCTAAAAATTCTTTATGTATTGGTATTTAAGTAATATATATATGTTATGTTATGTACATATTCTTCATTATATATGTTTTATATGTTTTTTTTCCATCCTAGCATGTGTTGGATGAATGCATATAGAAGCATTGCTTTACTGCTGGATACCCTTCTTGTTGATGATCCTTACCTAATTTTCATGTAATGGCTATATTTTGTTTTCCACTCATCTTTGATAGTGCAAAATTATGGGATGATTTCTAAGCAGGTAATGTTAACTGCTGTCAGTTTTTTTGCTCAGTGTTTTCATGCAAGGTCACAGAATGTAAATATTCTCTCACACACACACACAATTATATATTTTCTTTTTCTTGTTGCAGTCATTACAGTGTGGCCATGCTGGAGCATCACTTTGAAGAATTTTAGTCAAACTAATCGACCCCAGGACTTATTCTGTTGGTGTCTTTCATTGAACTGCTAAGTTATGAAAATATATATATATATAGTGGCTGTGTGGTAAGTAGCTTGCTTACTAACCACATGATTCCGGGTTCAGTCCCACTGCGTGGAATCTTGGGTAAGTGTCTTCTACTATAGCCTTAACTGACCAAAGCCTTGTGAGTGGATTTGGTAGACGGAAACTGAAAGAAGCCCATTGTATATATGTATATATATATATATGTGTGTGTGTTTGTGTGTATACGTTTGTGTGTCTGTGTTTGTCCCCCCCAACATCGCTTGACAACCGATGCTGGTGTGTATATGTCCCCGTTACTTAGCGGTTTGGCAAAAGAGACTGATAGAATAAGTACTAGGCTTACAAAGAATAAGTACTGGGGTCGATTTGCTCGACTAAGGGCGGTGCTCTGGCATGGCCACAGTCAAATGACTGAAACAAAGTAAAAGAGTAAAAGAATATATATAGATATATACACAGTCATACACAATGGGCTTCTTTCAACTTCCATCTACCAAATTCACTCACAAGGTTTTGGTTAGCCTGAGGCTATAGTAGATACTTGCTCAAGGTGCCACATAGTGGGACTGAACCTGGAACCATATATTTTAGGGTATTTGAGTTAAATGGGGCAATATTTTAGGTCATCTTTTTTCAAGAACAGCTTGATATATTGGTGAACAGCCAAAGGCATTTGAGAGTATAAAGATTTTAAAAAATTGTAGTTCAGAGGAAATCAACTGACATGGAGGGTTAGACATCAGAATATTGGAAATGAGTTACCTGTAGTATGATGATTTGTGACAATATCATAACTGCTGCTTAGTGCTTTGTGAACACAGTAAGGGCTGTAGGATGAGACAGATATAATGGAAACAAAGTTCTTCCAAATTGTTATTACCTGGGTGTGTCTCCTGTGAGGGTGATGTCATGCTGCCCCACATCTTTGGAAAGGGTCTTAGGCTCAATTCAGAAGGCCATGTGGTGAGGGTTGTTGCTGTTGGAAGACCTTAAGTGTGGCAGCAGGATTCAATTCCTTGCAATACCTCCAGAAAGAGTCAGAAGTGATTGTTGGAGAATTATTACAACTTCACCAGCCACACTTTCTGGTCTCCTAATTCCGATTGTAATCCCTTCAATTACTATGTGTGGGGTACCGTTGAGAAAGACACCAACTACCTTACTTGTAACACTATGTGTGAGGTAGTGGCCAAGATCAAGGAAGTGTTCAAAGACTTTCCCAAGGACACAGTGAGGAATGTATGTTATGAAGTTCTAAAGCTGCCTTGAGGCTGTGGTGGAAGCTGAGGGTGGCTATTTTGAGTAAACTGTTATCTCCCAGTTTGTAATCTAGTTGATATATTGTGATTTTTCAAAATACTTTTACTATTGGATGGAATTTTGTATTTTCTTTTCCTTTGATGCGAACTGTCAAATTTAGCTCGAACATACACATGCTAAGCTTCTTTCAGTTTCCATCTACCATATCTATTCACAAGGCTCAAGTCAGTTTCAGCTGACTTGAAGACACGTTTCCAGGATGCAGTGGGACTAAACCCAGAACCATGTGGTTAGGAAGAAAACAGCTTACCACACAGCCATAAAATAATTGCTTGATTAAAATAAATACTGGGTTTGATATGATGAAATAAAACCTATGAAGGCAATACTCCAGCAGGGCCAAAGCCAAATGACTGAAAACAGTAAAAGAAATATATTTTAAAATCTGTTGTAGGTTATAAAAGTTCAAATATATAACAATATGTATGTCTGGTAACATGTAACCCAGTACAACCTGTTGCATGGTCGGGTCGTCAGCGACTAAACCGGCAACCCCACCAAGCTTGCTTGGTGAGGAGGGTGTTTATTGGACACCCTGCGGGATGAAAAACAAAACCCATCAAAGGGCGGAGGAACTCTTGAGAGTCAACGGCCATCATTAAATGTCTTAAGGGTATATCATACGCGGGGACATAGAAATAATCGGACTGAATACCCGATCGCGCGGTTAAACCATTGGGAGTGAAGGACTCCTAGCCTTTGTTAGGGCATCCTTCTAGGAGAAGGTAACTCAGGTAACTCCGACATAAAACCTGCGGCTCAGTGGTTACCGATGATGTTGACTTGTTCTTCTTTTCGGATTATGGCTGCTGTTGCTTAGCAAGTGGGATTGACTCAGTGCACAGCCTTTCTTCACTTTAAAAAAAAATCTTCTCGCCCAGGCATTGCACGATAACAACATTGATTAAGCTTTGTGCAATGGCCATACTCGGTAACGAGGGGGAAGCCACCACCATGTATGTATGTATGTATATAAAGAAAGAAAATGGAGAATAATAGATGTATAAATAATTAATTTGTAAGATATAAAGATGTTGAAATTTGTCTGCATCCTTTCAATATGTTAACCTTTATTCTATAAGCTCATAAATCTTTGACAATATTCTGCCATATACAGTTGAAAATGATACCAATTCTTAGCAAATACTTAGAATTACATATCAATTAGGGGCATGAATCGAAACATATATGTAGGCTTTTGACATCTGCCATTTCTTTTAGAGCTTTGCAATTTATAATTTATTTGTATTGTTTTTATAAAAAATTTCAACATCTTTATATCATACAAATTACTTATTTATATATCCATTATCCTCCATTTTCTTTCAATATTAATAATATGCACTACTAGGCATAGGAGTGGCTGTGTGGTAAGTAGCTTGCTTCCCAACCATATGGTTCTGGGTTCAGTCTCACTGCATGGCACCTTGGGCAAGTGTCATCTACTATAGCCTCGGGCCGACCAAAGCCTTGTGAGTGAATTTGGTAGATGGAAACTGAAAGAAGCCCGTCATATATATGTATATATATATATATATAAATATATGTATGTGTGTATATATGTTTGTGTGTCTGTGTTTGTCACCCTAACATCGCTTGATAACCGATGCTGGTGTGTTTATGTCCCCATAACTTAGCAGTTCAGTGAAAGAGACCAATAGAATAAGTACTGGGCTTACAAAGAATAAGTACTGGGGTCAATTTGCTCAACTAAAAAAGGTGGTACTCCAGCATGGCCACAGTCAAATGACTGAAATAAGTAAAAGAGAAAGGGTACTATAATGATCTCTAACATATTGTCGAGATGTTCTCCTTATATGATAGTGATTAACCAGTGGAACTTTTGGATTATTTAATCCTTAAAGAGGACCTGACATCCTTGAATTGACTATATATATATATCTGTAAATATAATATATGACAATTATTTGGTAGCCATGATAAAACTTGATGGCTGGATAACTGAAGAGATGGCGGTGTGGATTTCCACCTCGGCATCCGAAACTTGGAGTTTTATCATGGCTACTGAATAATTGTCACATATTACATTTACAAATAAATTCCTATATTTACATAATATCAAGGTCTCTTTCATTCTTTTGTTGTCTTACCATTTTTATCAATATATATATATATATAATAATAATAATATTAGGGAGTAAATCCAAACTTACAGGGAAAAATTAGATTTAGGATTAAATCTAATTTCACAGTATAAATATAAATTAAATTAGAGATAAAACCACTATTAGGCAAATCAAACAGTGAAAACCATAAACCAATAGTGGTTTTATCTCTAATTTAATTTATATATATATATCATCATCATCATCATCATCATTTAGCGTCCGTTTTCCATGCTAGCATGGGTTGGACGGTTCTACTGGGGTCTGTGAAGCCAGAAGGCTTCATCAGGCCCAGTCAAATCTGGCAGTGTTTCTACGGCTGGATGCCTTCCTAACGCCAACCACTCCGTGAGTGTAGTGGGTGCTTTTTACGTGCCACCCGCACTGGTGCCAGACAGAGCTGGCAAACGGCCACGAACGGATGGTGCTTTTTATGTGCCACCGGCACGAGGGCCAGGCGAGGCTGGCAACGGACACGAAACGGGGCGGTGCTGGCAACGGTCGCGAAACGGAAAGTTCTCTTACATGCACCGGCACTGGTAACACATCTGCAATTTCCATTGATCGATTTCCATGATCGATTTCGATTCTGATCCTCACTTGCCTCAATGGGTCTTCACAAGCAGAGTTTCGACATGCCACCGGCACTGGTAGCACATCCGCAATTTCCATTGATCGATTTCGATTCTGATCCTCACTTGCCTCAACACGTCTTCACAAGTAGAGTTTTGTGTCCCAAGAAGGGAAGGTATGCATACGTAGGCTGGCTCCATCCCATGTAGAAGGCCACGGGTTGTGGACTCACTTGTCCTGCCGGTCTTCTCGCGCACAGCACACTTCCAGAGGTCTCGGTCTCTAGTCATTTCCTCAGTGAGACCTAAAGTTCGAAGGTCGTGCTTCACCACCTCGTCCCAGGTTTTCCTGGGTCTGCCTCTTCCACAGGTTCCCTCAACCGCTAGGGTGTGGCACTTTTTCACACAACTATCTTCATCCATTCTCGCCACATGACCATACCAGCGCAAACGTCTCTCTTGCACACCACAACTGATGCTTCTTAGGTCCAGCTTTTCTCTCAAGGTACTTACACTCTGCCGAGTGTGAGTACCGGCATTACACATCCATCGGAGCATACTGGCTTCATTTCTAGCGAGCTTACGCATATCCTCAGCAGTCACGGCCCATGTTTCACTGCCATGTAGCATGGCTGTTCGTACACACGCATCATACAGTCTGCCTTTCACTCTGTGCGAGAGGCCTTTTGTCACCAGCAGAGGTAAGAGCTCTCTGAACTTTGCCCAAGCTATTCTTACTCTAGCAGTTACACTTTCAGCACACCCACCCCCGCTGCTGACTTGGTCACCTAGGTAACGGAAACTATCAACTATTTCTAGTTTTTCTCCCTGGAAAGTGACGAAGTTGGTCTCAGAGCATTTTCAGTGTTTATTGTTCCTGAGCATCTGCCACATACAAAAACCATCTTCCTAGTTAGCCTTCCTTTGACATTGCTGCATCTCTTATGTGTCCATAGCTTACACTTGGTGCATCTTATAGAGTTTCTACCTACACCTTTTCTACAGATCGAGCAGGGCCATCTACCTGAAGGTGTTTGTGATTTGTCTACCTTCCTACTGATTACGACTTTTTTTAGCTAGATTGACTCTGAGGCCCTTCGATTCTAATCCTTGTTTCCACACCTGAAACTTCTCCTCCAGTTCTGATAGCGACTCAGCAATTAGAGCAAGGTCATCAGCATAGAGGAGCTCCCAAGGGCATCCTGTCTTGAATTCCTCCGTTATTGCCTGGAGGACTATGATAAATAGGAGGGGGCTGAGTACTGAGCCTTGGTGGACCCCTACCTCTACCCGGAATTCTTCACTGTACTCATTTCCAACCCTCACCCTACTAGCGGCGTCCCTATACATGGCCCGCACAGCTCTCACTAACCATTCATCTATCCCTAGTTTTCTCATTGCCCACCAGATAAGGGATCGGGGGACCCTGTCGAAGGCTTTCTCCATGTCAACAAAAGCCAGGTACAGGGGCTTATCTTGGCTAGGTATTTCTCCTGCAGCTGCCTTACCAGGAATATAGCATCAGTAGTACTTTTCCCTGGCACAAACCCAAACTGCATCTCATCTAAACTAACTCTCTCTCTAATTAGTTGGGCTATGACCCTCTCCGTAACCTTCATCACCTGGTCCAACAGCTTGATACCTCTGTAGTTATTTGTATCTAGGGCATCACCTTTACCTTTGTAGCAGTTGACTATTATACTGCTACACCAGTCATTGGTATGACCCCTTTGTGTATCACCTGATTAACTATATGGGTGACTAGGCTATAGCCGACACTACCAGACATTTTGAGCATCTCTGCAGTGATTCCTGATGGCCTGGGGCTTTCCCTGTCTTCATGCTTCTAATTGCCTTAGCTACCACAGAACTATCAACTCGGATAGCTGGTCCCTCTGTTGGGTCAACATTCGGCAGACTCTCTTTATCCCATTCATTTTCTTCATTCAGCAACCTTTCATAGTGGCATCTCCAAACCTCTCTCTTCGCATCCTCATTTAGCGCAAGTGAACCATCTTCCATGCGAACACACTTCTCTCCTACCACATCACGATTCTCTCTCAAACACTGTCTTGCAACACGAAACACCTCCAGTCTTTGGTCCTCACGGCGCAGAACATTGGCAAATTTTTTCTTATCTGCTTCCCCTCTGGCTAAATAAACCTGTCTCCTAGCTTCTCTTTTGGCAGTCTGATACAATTCCCTGCTACCCCCATTTTTCCAGACCTTCCAAGCCTGTCTCTTTTCTCTAATAGCCCTGTCTACAATATTGTTCCACCACCACGTTATTCTAGGTCGAGAGGGGACTTTGCACCAGCCACAGATCTGGTCAGTGGCTCTCAGCAGGTTGTCCCTTAGAAACGTCCAGCTGTCTTCTACCCCCTGTGATGCTCTATCCCCTTCTACTTCGTCAGAGGCTTCAAGTAATATGTCCCTAAATCTCTGTCCATTTGCAGGATCTTTAAGCTTCCAGATCCTTCTTCTCCATATTTGTCGTCTTCTGGTTGTCCTCCTAGTCCTGATCCTAAAGTCACTAACTACCAGTCTATGTTGTGGGGTACATTCTTCACCTGGGAAGGTTTTGGCATTTATAAGCAGCCATCTCTCCCTTTGCCTTGTAAGGATGTAGTCAATTTGGCTGGTATGTTGGCCCGATTGGTAAGTGACTAGGTGGCTGGTAGGTTTCCTGAAGTTAGTGTTGCAAATCATAAGATTATTTGCATCGCAGAACTCCAGCAGCCTGGTTCCCTCCTCGTTGCGGGAGCCATAGCCATAGCCTCCATGTACGCCATGGAAGCCCCCAGCATGTCGTCCAACGTGACCATTGAAGTCACCAGCCACAAAGATAAGGTCTCTGTCGTTCGCCAATGAGGTAGTCTGCAGTAGAGTGTCATAGAATCGGTCTTTCTGTCCATCGGGTAGCCCCGACTGAGGAGCATAGGCTGATATAATGGTTGCTAAACTATGATGAAGCACTAATCTAATCTTAAGTATTCTGTCACTTACTCTGATTACCTCAATTACTTTATCTACCCATTTCTCAGCGATAAGTATACCCACGCCACCAACCCCGTCAGTGTTCCCTGCCCAGAAAATCTTGTACCTGCGTTCCTTGCCTGTGAGGAACCTAGCTGATCCTCCTCTCCACCTTATTTCTTGCATGCAACATATATCCACACATCTCCGTTCAAGCATCTCGACTATCTCACCAGACCTACCTTTCAGAGTGCCAACGTTGAGGGTGCCAACCCTGAGGGTGTGGAAGGCATGGGCTCTAGAGACCCTGGGACGGTGGACAGTAGCTTCGTGTACCTGAAAAGAAAGCTCGCATTTGGCAGAATTCATGTGCAAGAAATGAAGTAGTAAAGTAGCCTTCAGTACAACCTGCATAACGCTAGCCTTTCATATTTTGCACTGTATGAACATTACCTTACATAGGTCGAGACTAGGGGTAGGGAGGGGTATGGATGGTGAGAGCATTTGCAGTCTTCATGGGAAGCAACCCCGGAATGGAAGAGAATAGGAACTTCCGGCATGCGTGGGGGGTGGGAGGGCGGGTGCACCGTAGCTGAGTAAAGAGGTTCTGTTAATCGTGAGCTAGCAAATGGGTTTGTATGAATCGGGAGACAATACTAAACGAAAAATTGAAAAATCAGAGTGGCTATGAACCTGGAGACAAGTCTAAACGAAAAAAAAATGTTTGAGCTAGACAGGGTAATGAGAGATACTGAAAGAATGAGTGACAATACAATGAGATGGAAATTGAAGAATAGAGAAAGAATAAGGATAAGTGCAAGAAAGAAGGTAGTCGTAGCGAGGTTGGACGATTCACTTAACTTTTAGCCATTCATGATCTGTGCGTATTCTTTATATATTTTGAGGCGAGTGGGGTTAACGATAAATGCGATGGCTCTTTTATGTATGGCGATGATGGTTTTGGGGAGGGGGGGGGGCATAGGACCATGGCGATGATGGTTATGGAAGGGGGGACATAGCGAGAGAGAGATACGGTTAGTTAGAGAGAGAGGTCAAGGGACACGTGACAATAAGCGTGTGTGAGGGAATTTGACTGGGGACGGCATTGTCGATAAATAAACATTAGATAAATAGGTTTGAAAATCAGAAAAATCAGAGGGAATATCATTATTGATAGCTAATATAACACCGTAGCTGAGTAAAGAGGTTCTGTTAATCGTGAGCTAGCAAATGGGTTTGTATGAATCGGGAGACAATACTAAACGAAAAATTGAAAAATCAGAGTGGCTATGAACCTGGAGACAAGTCTAAACGGAAAAAAAAAATGTTTGAGCTAGACGGGGTAATGAGGGAATACTGAAAGAATGAGTGACAATACAATGAGATGGAAATTGAAGAATAGAGAAAGAATAAGGATAAGTGCAAGAAAGAAGGTAATATATATATATATATATATATATATATATACATAGAAATATGTTACGAAAAAAAAAAATACACGTGGAAATGTTAGGATAAAATATGAAAAAATCAACGAAAATGCATATTGCAATATTCATGAGTTGGTTTTGTTTGTTTTTTCATGTGAGCTTGGGTTAAATAAACATTTCTTAGTCAGGCATTGTTTATATCCAGATATCCTTCCTACTGATAGCCTTTAGCCATTTTTCAGTAAAGAACTTTTCAGATTCATACATTTTCAAAAATGCTGAGCCAGAAGACAATTTTTATGTCTATCAAAATAATGTCAGTTTTCTGCAAATGGTTTTATGTGAAGAAATGGAATGTAATTATTCTCACACACATACAAAGGACTTCTATCTACTTATTCCCCTCACAAGGTGTGTATAAGACATGTGATATCAACTTGTGAGCTAAAACAGGTATTTTTTAAAATCAGCAAACTATCCATAGCTCTTCCAAACACATGTATTGTTAGTGACTGGGAAAGAATTTCCAAGGAGTACCTTTTGCATAAAGAATATAGTTAATTACATACTAAATGTAATTAAAAAATGCTTTATTCAAATTACACCCATGATTAATACAAGTATATCACATTAGCTTTGATGATTAATTCTTGTTAAGAGAAGTAGGGGAGATAACTCCAGAATTCAAATCGAGAAATTGAATGGAACGTGCAGTGCAAAAAGTAGGACTGACTTATGCTATTTATGGTTGCATGTTTTAGTAATTTATTTTATTTTTTAATTAGTTATCCACAGTGATAGAAATAGACCCCATTGATAGTGTTGGGTAAAAGATGTCTGAGTAAAAGAAAGGACGGATGTATTTGAGCATAGGACTATTTGATAAAGACTCATTTGGGACTAACAAATAACAGCAGAAACAACATCATAAATCACTAAATATTTTGATATCAAGAAATAATTATTTAACACACCTGATGAATAACTAACTGCATATGATGTAAACAAAATATAATAAAAACAAAGAAAATATTTACCAGAACAGCTCATAAATGTACAATATTCTTTATTATTTATGTTTAAACAATGTTGTTATTTTACAATAAAGGAGTATATATATATATATATATATATATATATATATATTTCTTACATATAACACCAGCTGTATGTCTCAGCTGTATGAACATTTTTTTTTATGAAGTACTAACAGGTTCCATAAATGTAACCCATTCACAAATTGGGGGGACTGTCTGTGCTGAAATAGTGTACAAAAAATATTCCAATTGAATTCAAAATGGAAATAAAAATGCTTTGAACAACCATAGCAAGTTAGTGTTATAGGTAGTACATAGTAATAAAAAAAAAGACAGAAAGAAAGAAACACTAACTACATCAAGTTTTATTTAGACTGTTTATTATATTTCATATTGAAGAGTGTCACTCAAAACATCCTTTTAGATGGGTGCAAAAGAATGTGAGGACCATGAAAAATTTAGGGAAAGTTTTGAATGACTTTTGGTACAGTTTTCTTTAAATTGTGCCCCACTGTCCACTGTGGCAGTTTTAATTTAAATTTTAAAATGTACAAAAGGAAAAAAAACAAAGATAGGAAAAAAATGACAGAGTATTGTTTTTTCTTTAATGTTTGGTATGCATATAGCATGTTTGTACAAAAGAGAAAAATAATTCGAATTAGAGTTCTGAAGAAAAATTAGTTACAAAAAAATTAAATGTATCAATTATTCTTACATAGAACGGCAAGAATGTATTTTTGGAAATCTTGGTGTATTATTTTCCTGATTCAATTCAGCAAACCAAATAGAATGGAAATAGATGAAAAGTAATTTGATTCCCAAAACATTTAGAAGTAGAAGCAGGTATTTAAGGCCAAATAAGCTGCTTCTAAACTGTAATTTCTGTGGTTAACAGAAATTAATAAAAATGATCTCATATTAGAGATGGAAACAAACTATCATCAACCAATAAACCATAATTTGATCTAGAAGAAATTGATATCTAAATGAGTTTAACTTTGTTACGAAGGTGTCAGATGATGGCAGAAAGAGGCACATTTAAGTGTTTTTATTTTAAACTGTATTCAACTCTGCCTGGTTAATTCCTTTTTATCTTGGCAGTTCTATGGTCAGAAAATAAATCTACTACTTCTATTACTGGTTTAATTTATCCCTTTGTTCAACAAATATGAAAAAATTGGTTTTGGATGTTTGCAATGGGAATGCAGGAAATGTTTTTAATATATTTATGTTTTATTATTACTAATTTAGTAAATTTTGTTTTCAACAGTCAAAGAAATTCAAATTTAGATTAGTTTTAAACCCATATCTTCTCCTATTTTGTCAAGGTGTAATAAACAGAGAAAAGACTAGTATAGATCGATGTATATAAACTTGTGAATGTGTAATATTAAATTGCAAATAACCTGTATTGATCTCTATAAACAATATACTATAAAGATTAAACTACTAAAGTGGAGAAAAATCTTTCTAGAATAAATATATAGTTCAAAGAGCCGGCAGAGCAAGTGACCATTTCAAAACACTATGATCATTTTTGTATGTGATTTGATTTATAATTGTTTTATGAATTTAGAAAGGCTACTCATTACAGTTTTGATGCTATCAAGCAGAAAGAAAGGGACAAATTAGAATATATCAAAGACTAATTTTGTTCAAGTTTTCCAAGAATTATAATTACTGTCTGACTTAGGTAACTGGGGAGAAAGTGATAATACTTAAAAACAACAGGGAGACAATGTTTGAGGAAAGTAAAAACACATCCACCAATTTATTTTAAAACCTTGTGGAAAATAAAATGATTGATAAATGAAAATGTTCCATAGCTATGAACAAATTGTTGGATTACTGATGAAGATTTTACATTTATATTTGATTTAAGAGCGAGTCAACCTAGAAGACTGCTCCACCACTCTTCAGACTATCGGCACCACAGCCAGAAATTGTTGATATAATATGTAGGGAGAAGTGAAATGGCTCCACTGAGAATCACACCAGTGTTGCTATTATGGGTTGCCAGGCACTTGCCACAATTACTGACAGTAAATGGATCTCTATTGGTTTTGTGCCATGAGTATTTAGTTGCCCATGGTGCAAACCATGAACCTGAACCACAAACTCATTTGCAGTTAAGTGACCAAACATTCCACAAACAAGTGCACCCTTAAAATAATTCTCAAAATCAGCATGACCCATCATTACAAGACCAGACTTTTTAAAATTTCAGGTACAATCCACCCAATGGACTTTTACACAATTTCTGCTTCCCCAATTTCACCCAGGATGCTGGGTAAAAGCACCATGCAGTAGGATCAAACCCAGGACTGTGATTGAGAAGTTAATTCTTTACCATTTGGTCACTATCACTACTGCAATTCTCTTACAGCCTGTGTATGAGTGTATGAATAATGCCAACCACAGAACATATGTATAAAATCATAAGCTAGTGTTTCATCATGGAAAAGGAGAGTATGCTTAGCTGTGATTTTGTTTCTTTTGTTGAATGTTAATTCCCAAGTGAAGCTATGAATAACACAACCTTCTCAGTCATATTTTGACTCTTAATTCCAGCATATTACTGCAGTATAAATCTAGCTTGTTCGATTCGTTCAGAATTGTTTGTTAAGAAGTATATAACATTCATATACATAACACACATATTCCATCCAAACAGATAAAAAATAGAATGAATTATTTCATATTTTATTTTTGTTTTCATCCATTAATAAAATTTTCTTAAAAACTTACTGGATAGAAATTTGAGAAAAAAAAGAAAATACAAATTATTTTGAAAGAGAATTATTTAAATATTTAAAACTAATTAAACATATAAGTAAACTTACATAAACAATTACCAAGTTTGATAAAATTAACTGGTGCCAGTGAAAAAACATTTACAATGAAACCGTAAAGATTTATAACAGGCAACATGTGATATTATATGTAAAACAAACTAAAAACAAGGAAAAACACTAAAAAATCTCAATAATGAACATATTTCTTTATTTTAATAACATTCCTTTTCAACAATATGCTTGATAAGTATACCAATTCAAGGTACAGGCAGCATTTCAAGCAATTGTCCAGGAATATGCACAAAGTGGTAGAGAGCATTCTGTCATATGTCTGAAATCTTCGAACTATGAAGATTAAAAATATGAAAAAGTCTTTAAAATAATATGAAGTTCCATACAAACAAATGATGGTTTGAACATTTTTTCCAGTATAATTCTCTCTTTCAATATTATATTATGTCCTTAACAAAGCCAAATATACATTTATATATATATATATATATACAGGGTGTCCCAGAATTAACTATCAATTTCAATGAAACCAGGCAAATATTAAAAAAAAACTGACAGATTTTTATGCTTGTTACTTAATTATGATATCAAAATAAATAGATTTATAAATCTTACATCTAAATTTTATTGAAAATTTTCAACATGTGCTTTGTCTGTATCCCTGTAAATTTCAAATCTATCTTTAGCATTGCGAAACACATTTTGAAGCATTTCAGGAGTTATCTTCTGCACTACTAATTGAATGCATCCTTTAAGTTCAGCTAAACTATTGCTCCATCCTTAGGGATGGAGGTAGAGAAAATGATTGCAGCCAAATTGAAAAAAAGCTGTCATGGACAGATGAGTGGGATCCAACAGGAATGAAAATAAAATTATAAAAAAATTTATAAACAAAATTTAAAAATTCATATACTTTTAACACATCAAACAAGATAAGTATAAATAAAAGTGAGTTTTTAAACAAAATTGCCTGAAATAGATAGTTAATTCTGGGATACTTGTATACATACACATATACATAATCACTTATACAAAGGAGTCAAGAACTAGTTTACTCAATAATTGTTTCTGATTTACACAGAAAAACAGCATTTTTGAGGAGGAGGGTTAAGTCGATACTGTCGACCCCAGTACTTGACAGGTACTTTATTTTATCAGCTCTGAAAGGATGAAAGGCAAAGTTGACCTTAGCGGAATTTGAACCCAGAACACAAGATTCTGTAACAAATGCTGTAAGGCATTTTTTCCCGTTGCAGCCTTTTAACTTACCCAATAATAGGAGCAAATTTACCACTGAACTGATTCAGTTCTTGGTTAATGCTTACTAATATGAAGGGTCTAGAAATCTATTAAAAAAAAATTTAAAAAACCCCAAAAACACGCTTTTTCAAAATATACAAATAATAAAGACGAAGTTAAATTATAAAACATTATTTTGCAGAAATTTTTACATAAAAAGAGAGATCATTTATGAACTTTGCAAAAACAATTGAAATAAAAGTGAAAATGGAAAATGATCAACGTTCCTTCAGAGAAACACAGAAAACATATAAATTTGAGTGAATATTTTGGAAAATTTTAAGTGACACTCTTCAAAAAAAAAAAATGTAAATAAAGAGCAAGTACTTTACCTATGCAGAGTGATATTAGTGCAGTAAAAACAAAAACTGTAAGAGGATGGGTTTTCAGTAAGAAATCAAAGGGTGAGGGGGAAGTTTAAAGAAAACCAAGGTCATGTTAAAATTACTAACAAACCACATATATTAACTTTTTCACATTGGTTAACAGCGAATGAGTGTGTATGTATAGGTTTGCATGGTTATACATTAATTAGAATAAGTATAGTGTGCTAAGTATGACTGAATTAAAGAGAGACATTGATGCATTTGCAGAATAACAGTTTTATTGTACTTATTTATCGGAAAGTTCAATGCCACACAGTGACTTATAGTTTCATTGTGGGTGAGAATCTTCAGGCTGAGCATTCTTGCTTGGGATGAAAATACTAACCCTCTGAGGAACTGAACTTTCTAATGCTCACATGAAAAAAAATTACATGCATGTATGATTTTTGTGTGTGATTTTTCAAGGCAAAAAAAAAGGGAAAAAATTGCAGGCATTTCTGTTCAACATTTGGCCAGTATAGATATTTTTTTTAATGTCTCTGTAATACAATATATAAGTTTTCCTTTTGCAGATTTCATTCATTGGCCTGCAGCTACAGTTTTAGTTATATTTGATTACATTATCCCTAGTATATAAGGAGTATGCAGCTTATTAAAACTCAACTATGAATACTGTACAATATCTAAGTGAAGGGCTAACATGTTGATAGTTGTACATCTTTATAAACCTACTGGGTTATGTGGACACCACTGCAATCTTTATGCAGTGCATCTAAGCACAAATCAGTCTGGTGCAGCCTGAGTTGGTTGTTCCAGACTAAGTTCATTATGCACATTAAATTCAGTACTTTGTATCCAGTGAAACTCAACACTTATCAACTGAATAGAACATATATTGTTTATAGCCTCAATATTTGAGAAGAGATAGTTAGTAATATAGTCATCAAATATAAAAACAAAACAAGAAAACCAATTCCTTTATTTTTATTATAAAATATTGTTTGTATTTAACATCATTAAACTGATGTGGTGATTGCTTATTTTGTTAAATAATCAAATATACTGATATTAGAAAAAGAAAATATTTATAAATTATGTAAAATTGAGGTGAATATAGTTAGGAGTTGTGACCCTCATAGCTTACTACATCTTTTCAAGTTAATATTAATAAGAAGGCAGTGGAATGTCAGAAATGATAGGGTCTTGGACTAAAGGCTTTACAAACTATTTAGCTTTGTCTATATATGTTCTGCTGTTCATTCTTCTGGCGTCATAGAAAGAAATACCAGTCATGTCCTGGGATCAATTTAATTGATTACTGTTCCTACAATAAATACATAATCTGTCTTCATGGCTATATAAGAAAATAGAATTTATACAGGAAATTGATAGTTTAAGTTTTTTTTTTGTATTGGAGACAATACAATCAACTCAACTGAGTGTGATATTTTTCTCATTCACAGAAAGGGTAAAAGTCAAGTTGAGCTCAAATCAGTGAAGTACTAGACTAGCTACATAGAAAATACCTAGTTTGGTGTTTGCCTGTGTTATTTCCATTAATTTTATTAATATCTAACTAGGATTTTTAATATTGTTACAAAGTTACTGATATTGCTTTTGATATCTAGTAGGAAAGGTTTTGCACTTCTTGTTTACCTTTACAACAAGAAATAATTTAGTGGTTAGAGTATTGCTCTCATGACCACAAGATCTTGGTTTCGATTCTTGGACTGGGTGGTGTGTTGTATTCTTATGCAAAAACACTTCATTTCACATTGCTTCAGTTCACTCAGCTGTAAATGAGTAACCCTGTGATGAATTGGCATCCCATTCAAGGCAAATGTTGTGCACTTGGTCACTTATACACCATGGAAACTGGGTAACCAGCACTATGAGGCTTAGGACTTGAAACAATGCTTATTGAAACTACTTCTTGGTTCTTTAGTCAAGTTTCATCAGAGCACTGGGTCAGGTGGTGCTATCACTAAGTGGTATGAGAGAGACCAAATGTATTTACTATCTTTTTTTTCTGAGTTATGTGGTTACTGACTAAGAGAAAAGTGTAGTTCACTGCTGCATGTGGTAGGTGGGAGTAGTGTGTAATTAATGTATATTTTGTTCATAGTACTGAGCTTAAATTTTCCCATGGGTTGTAAAGAAAATATATAAAACCAATGTTTATATCTATCTATCTATATATGTGTGTGTGTGTGTGTGTAGTATGTATGTATGTATGTATGTATGTATGTATGTATGTATGTATGCATGTATGTATGTATGTATGTATGTATGTATTTATGCATGTGTGTTGTTAACCAGTTAACCAAAAGCTGTATATGTGATTTTTCTTTCCATGTGTAAATGAATATAAAAAGTTTCAAAATAAAACTCCAACACTTAATGCAGGAGATGTCACATGTTGTTATAAACTGTGGTTATTGATTTTTTAAAAAGGGTAAGATTATGGCAGGTTATTTGAATTTTTTTTTCTGTTTTCCTTCTTTTTTTTATATATATTTTTCTTTTTTACATAAATCTGAAATTTCTAATAAAACTTTACATCGTTTACTAGTGAACTTTTGTATTTTATTAGTAGTATTTTTACATCTCTTACTAGCAAAATTTTGCATCACTTAGAAAATCTTGCACATGATTTACTAGCAAAATTCACCAATTCCCCACAGTGAAAAAAAAAAAAAGAAAAAAAGAAATACAAGTGCCCACCTCTCCACACCCCCAAATCATTTACATCTGACGTCCAGCTCTTAGTGTTGGGTTTCACAGCATTCACAGGACAAGAAATAAAAAAAAATACTCTACTGAGTGCTGCAAGAAACATCCCTAGATGATTTGGTACCTGTTCGCAAATATCTAGGTAAACTAAGGTATGTAGAATATTAAGTATAGTGGGTCCAAATACAAAGCTAAACACCTGCAGTGTATTTGAACTGAGGACAGATGAGCTGGTAGTTGAATATTATATATTCACTCAGTCATTTGCTTCTATCCATTCCACATTGAATAATAATGGAATTTCTTTTTGCTTCATATACATTTCCCATTATATATATATAAAATCGTTTTTCCCCAATAAGATCATCAGCATTTGTGCGTGTGTGTGTATACACACACACACACACACACACATACACACACACACGCATATATATATATATATATATTTATATATATATATATATATATATGCAGAATATTTGCAATGTTACAGGATTTTTGAAGGTAGAGGAGGCTGAGAAAACTTATAGAATATATTCACAATATATGTTTGGTTTATAATACATAGATGTTCTTATAGGACCCAGATAATCAAAATTGAACCCAAACACATACACATGCAACTGCATATAAACACAATCATACACGTATATGCAATTATACATGAATATATAATAGATTTGGGGTGGAGATTGAAAATCCACAAAGTTTGTTTCCACTGGGTTCTTTTGTCTGGGTCTGAAATCTGAAATGAGGTTCGCCACTTACAACCAATAGACACCAAAGAAATGGCTGGACAACGGTAAAGGATTCTTAAACTGATTTACATACAATAGTTATCAGTTTATTTTGGAGGAGGATAAATGATTATGTCTCAATGACTCTGGTTTTCGGTTATTATTATTATTATTATCATTATTATTATTACCACTATTATGAGGATCATGTTTTTTTTTAAATTTTGTTTTGTAAGCTGTTAAGTTAAAACTGTAGTATAACATTACACCTGCAAGCAATGCTATCTACTATCAAGTTGTCATGGATTACTAGAGAAGAGTCAACATTGAATAATCACTGTTACCATGTTCAGGAAACCCTGTGACCAACAGAAGCCATATTACTGATACTGTCAAAGAGTCATAATTACCACTGTTCAGTAATTTTTATAATTTAAATAGTTGAGCTCACCATACTGACAGAAGTCATAAAAACAGTTACTTTTTGGATTGTGACTATAGTCATCAAACGTTAATGTTACTATTGTACAGTTAATAGTACTACTGAATATTTCAAAAGTTACCATTAGTGATCAGAAGTGCACAATAGCATTGAGGAGTTAAAGAAAATCAAGTTATAGCCTTCAATATTATTGAAGTATCCATATGAACATTGAGAAGTGAGTTTTTGTTAGCATTTAAAATTATCAGTGAATTGAAGTATTCAATAATCACTAACATCATACCATAAACTTTAATATTGATTTAAAATTTTGGTACAAGGTCAGCAAGTTTGGGGAAGGGTGTAAGTTGAGTACATTGACCTCAGTGCTCAACTGGTACATATTTTATTGACCCTGAAAGGATGAAAGACAAAGTCAACCTTGGAGGAATTTGAACTCAGAATTTAAAGATGGGTGAAATGCTGCTAAGCATTCTGCCTGGCATGCTAACGATTCTGCCAATAAATTCATACCATAAAACTGCAATATTAACATTCAGTAATCAGTAAAAGTATACCATAGCCTTTAATATTAACATTTGGTAGTCAATAAAATCATGTCATAAAACTTTAATGTCAACATTCAGTAATCAGTAAAATTCTATTATGGCTTATATTAACATTCAGTTGTTGTTTATTAACAGGCCAGTCTTAATTGAGGTGATCTATAACCTATTATATAAGGCCAAAGTAGTCAGTTGATGTTAATATAGATTAGTCAATATGATGATTTAGTACTTAATGCCACTAGCTTTACTATTTATGTAGTCTGGAAGACTTAAAGAGTCCTTGTTGCCATATTGTAAGACAACAAGACTGCATTGGAAAAGTTTCTCCATTTGCTATATTTTTCAGGAATTATCAAACAGAGACTTATATATCTTTAATTATTTCTTCATTCATTTCCTTTCAGGTGAAATAGAAAATGCCATGGTTTCTAAAGAAATGAGATGGTTGCCAGGATGTGTTGTTGGTCAGTGGTTGATATACTACTAAGTCAGAGTGGAAGGACTGTCTTATGAGCGTTTGTTAATGCATATTGATTGGGTTTAATTTAAGTTGAACAATAAACAAGACTTAATTTATATTATACTGCTCTTTGGATGAAACGAAGCAGCAATACTGATATAATAGAACTATGTGTGTGTGTGAGTATTTGTGCATTTGTATGTGTGTGTGCATGTGATTATATATATATATGCATATATAAAATTATATATATATATATATATAAACACATACATGTATATGGATATATATTCAGTGTTAAATCCATCAAGTTCTTCCTATATTCCTTCATATATATATATATATATATATATATGAAGAAAGAAGAGCAAGAGAAGGACTTGCTGTATTTACTTAACACTTTCATTCTTTGTACTAACATCATAGTATCATATTGTAACATCCTAATATCACAATGATATAAGCATGACATTCTCAGATCAAGTCATAATGTCTTGAAAATTTTCACTGCACTTTAATACATTTCTCCTCCTATACCAGTTAAAAGTATCTTGTTTTTTTTTATTGTTCTCTTCTCCTTGAAAGACAATTGCTTATAAAGTCTTCAAGAATGTCAAGAGACTGTCACATTAAACTTGAAGTAGTTTCAATATTAATCTCCTTGACTATTTAAATTCTATTATAAATGACTTTTAAGTCAGTATCATCATGGTATCACACCTACGGTTATTTCAAATGCTTCATCAAAATTAATATCTTGTTTTCACCAAACTTTGTCTTGGCATACATATTCAGGCACTTTTTCTAACTGCAGAAATTATATTAATGGCCTTCCAGTTGGTTTTCTACTGTCTAAGATTGATTGATGCTTGTTTATGCTTCACTAAACACTTGTTATCAAGTAACTTTAGATCTTTAGCATTGGAATTCAGCCCCATTAATCACTTAATCGCGTTATTTAATACATTATGAGCTGTAATTAACTGCTATTTAATTTAACATTCATCAACATTAATCGAATACCTATAAAAATCTCAACATTTATTATTGTATTGTCTTACTAATATATATACATTTACACACACAATTAGCCAACAATTTGGGAATCCAAAACGGTTGACTGATGAAACAGGTGCGAACATGTAGAAACTTTTAGCTTCAGCTAGCCATATCTATAACTATCTATCTATCTGTTTATATCTGTATATATATATATAATATATATATATATATATATATATAAATGTGTGTGTGTGAGAGAGAGAAGGGTAGAGGGAAAGAGAGAGAGAGAGAGAGAGATGTGTCTCAAGTTTTCCAGGTCAGGAGAGAATATTCTAGTTAATGTAGGAAATAAAGACTTTTAGACTAAGACTATAAATAAATGTTATTTCCTTTTAAACTCCATACAACTATTACTTCTCTTTTTCTTTCTTTTTCTACATTATCATATTTTTTACTAACCACTTTTTTTCCTGCTCTTTACATATCATCCATTCTGATCGAATCATCCATGTGTTGACATATATCTCCTTACGACAATGTAAACTTCAGTTAAACAAGATACCCTTGACCTGAAGAGTAGCCTGAGGTAATATATACCTCACTTGGATAATTACCACTTCCAAGGTTCTGCTCATTATGAAACATATGTAGCCTGGATCTATTATCTATTCCATTCTTTAACTCTTGTATTTTATTTGCAAACCTGGCAATCCTGCTTGCCTACCATGAAATATAAAACATTTTTTTCAGTTCATCATATTGTGATACAGAAAAATCCACAACCTTCCACCTCAATAAACCACCATTGTTCCTCAAAATAGTTTTTTTTATATTTTCTACAGTCTGTTTGAAGCTAACCCTATTCCTACAACTTGATCCTTGGATCTTACAATTGTATATATATATATATATAATATATATATATATATATATACATGATAAAATAATTTTTTTTAAAACTTTAGCTGTAGAACCTTAGACTGAATTGAGTATACATATATTAAGTGAAGTTATAAATGTATTTAAATGAAGATTTCTCAAAGTGGGTTTTTAGTATATGTGGACACTCAGTTTTGTAAAGCTTTTCATTAAAGTCAGTGATTCTCAACTAATTTTTGCTCATGGAGCCTTTGATTCCAATTTTACATGGGTGGACCCTTATAGCCATTTAGTGTTTTAAAAAAATCCTATTTTTATATTTTTATAATTAAATATTATTAGGAATTGTATAAAAAAACAAAAGTTTTGTGTATTATAGAAGTATAATTGGTTTATAGCATGTAAATTTTAACAAAATTTTACATGGACCCCCAAGGGTCATGTGGATGCTGGTTGAGAACCACTGATCTAAGAAAATATTTTCACATTCACACATTGTTTAAAACATGAATATATATGTGCATATGAATGCATATTTATGTGAGAGTGTAGCATATATGTTCTGGGCTAAAGTTAATGTTTACCATATTTCTCAAATGACCACTAATTCCATATATTCAACTATCGATCCTAGTTGTTCTCTCTCTGTCTCTCTCTCTTTCTGTGTGTTTGTCTATCTTTTTTTAACATCACCCTACTGCTGTATAAGTGTATCATGGTAACACCTGTTGCTTAATCCTTATGTCTCTCTCATGTTTGCTTATCATGGTGAGCTCTGGCAGTCTATTTGGCCATAACCATATTTATCATTCATAGTAATCTCTGCTGGTCATTTATGCCTGTCATTTAGTCAGTTTGACTATCACCACATCTGTCTGTCATGGTAGCTTCTGTTGGTCACTCCTTACACACTCAACAGCTTTGAATCATTAACAAGCTTTGTCATGTCTTTTATTTGGCTCTAGAAATCCTGTTTCCAATCATTGAATTATCACCTTACCCCACATATAACTAATTCCAGCTTGTTCTTTTAATCTTCAGTGAAAGGAAGAGGAGAAGAACATGATATTTTTTAAAAAATTTTACATATTCATGAAGAAGGCTCAAACCCATAGGGGAGGAGAAATAAAATACTGTGACACTTAGACCTTTCTCAAAGACATACAATAGTTAAAATAAAAAAAAACTCTGCTTCTCACTTGGAAATGAAGCTGGTTCTTACACTAAAATACCACTATGCCCACCAGAAAGTAAAAATAAGCTTAAAGGCAAATTAAAAATAAACATATAGAAAGACATTGGATATATAATTAAATCATAATTAAATTCTTTTAAAGAATCTACCTGATGTTTCATTCTTAGAGTGTGGTATATAAACAGATTCAGTGGATTTTTATAAATGTTAGAAACAATATTTATATAATTACAAGATACTGATAAAGTATAATAACCAAATTTCTTTCATTTGATAAACAAAAATATTAAAAAGAAACAAAGTGTTTTGATAATCTAGATATGCTTTTAAAGATGTGGGTGTTTCACAAGACTGAATGCATTAACAGTCTAAAGGTTATTATTTTCTATTTAACAATTAACATAGAAGAAAGGTTACCAAATTAATTAAAAAAACAAAAAGCAAAAAAGTTTTTGAAGAATAAAGGAAAATGCCAAAAATAAAGAATATATATATATATATATATATATATATATATATATATATATATATATATAAGCATATTAATGGTGAGGGAGAACAGAGGACAGACAAGGAATAGATATACTATTCAGAAAGTTAACCACCCACAAAATCCAGAATTTTGATATAATTACATCAACCGCCCCACTGCCCCACAAAAAATGTGTTTGCTAAATTTCTTTTGTCTGTGCTATTTGTATTCTTACAATCCTGTATTGTATCTTTGGAAAGCCACTAACTTTGATCTTACAAAGATCACACAATTTCAAAGAAAATATTTTTGTTATCAGATAAAAAAAAAAACCCAACAAAAAACAAAATCCGAAACCAAAACAAAACAAAGAAAACAAAAAACAAACAAGAGCAGTGAAAGAAAGAGAAGCTAAATCATGAAAATAGAATTAGAGCATAATAATAATAATAATAATAATAATAATAATAATGATAATAATGATAATAACCTCAACAATAATTGAAATATTATTATTGATATTAAAGTTCAGCATCTCCACGCCGCCTACGGGTCATAACTTCTTCATAAGTGGGCAAATCAGAAGTGGATGATATAATTACAGGTGAGGTGGATGGTCGGGGTGGTACAACTGGTAAGGCTGGTGGCGAAGATGGCAGCACTGTTGGCTGCAGGACACCCCACGTGTCCACACGCTGCTGCCCGAGTGCGGATGTCGGTGACAAGGTGTTGGAAGCAGTGGCACCACCGCCACCGCCACCACTGGCACCACTAACACCACCAGTAGCACCACTGCTTCCTGGTGGGGGTGGATGTATTTCTGCCCAACTGACGCACTCTAAAGCTGACGTCGACGTCTGGGGTGACTGCATCATAAAGCTGCTCCCACCGGTGGCTCCACTAACTTCGGAAGGCGGGAAAGGGTCTAATGTTGTCATAGTGGACAATTCTTCAGCAGGTTTTTGAAAACTAAAATCAGTGAGACATATTGCGTTTCCTCCAGTGGTGTCTTGAGGTTCTGGTTGGGCCGAAAATGATGATACAGAATCGAGGGAATCTAAAAAAGATAAAAAGAAAAGCAATATATGAATATAATAATAAAGTTAAAAATATAAATTGATAAAAAAAAGGTTGTAGTAAAGATTTGCAATGACTATAGTGATATCTATATCTATTTATATATATTCTTTTCTTTTACTTGTTTCAGTCATTTAACTGTGGCCATGCTGGAGTACCACCATAAAGGATTTTTAGTGAAAGAAATCAATCCCAGGACTTATTCTTTGTAAGCCTAGTACTTATTCTATCAGTTTCTTTTGTTAAATTGCTAAGTTACAGGGAGGTAAACACACCAACATCGGTTGTCAAGTGATGGTTGGGGGCAAACACAAGACACATACATAAATATATACATACATATATATATGTATATATACAACCAGCTTCTTTCAGTTTCCGCCTATCAAATCCACTCACACTTGCCCAAGATACTATGTAGTGGAACTGAACCTGGAACCATATAGTTGGGAAGCAAGCTTCTTAACACATAGCCATGACTTTTGTTATTCTTTATTGGTTTCTGGTCACTGTGCACATTGCATCAAGTACCTAATGTTTTCTAGTGTAAGATCATAAAGAAATCCTCCGTGTGTGTGTGTGTGTTTGTTTCATTGGACATGTAGGAATGCATTAATAAGTTTGTTCTGGGCTTGATCCTACTACATTGTATTTTGGGCAATTATATTCAACCAAAGTCTCATGATCACACACACACACACACACACACACACACACACACACACACACACACACACACATTAAATCATTCATGCCATGATCGTTTTCACCTCTGCTCATCTTCAGGTGTTGTTATAGATTATTTATAGTTTTCAATCTATATAGAATGTCATCACCAAGCATTAAGTTAGTTATATGTAATGAATATTAAGTTATCTTATAGTTATGTGCAACAATAAATAAGAAAGTGAAATTGAAAAATATTTGTCAATATTCAGTGGTTGTTATATGAGATTATTTTGTATTGGTGTTACACTTTATAGTAAATGTAAGGAGAACACATATACATTGATTATTCAGCTTGTATTGTTGAAAGGAAGGTTTTCTACAATGTAAATTTTTGAATGCAATAGCAAGAACGTTAAACTATTTACTAGGCTCTGCTATTTGCATCGCTATCTTAACTATCCATCACCAGTGTTCTCTCTCACCAACTAACATTACCCCGCTGCTAACTAATGTTACCACCCCCTTATACACTACTACCTGTCACTCCTTCTCCTTTAGATTACTCATTTCTAGCATCCATTGCACTCTCTCACAAGTGGCCATTTCTATAACTAACCTTCTCCTGTAAACATGTAACTACCATTATTGTCTCTCATCTATTATATATATGCCTTTACTATTCCTCATAACTCCTCTAGCACTGTCTTTCCTATTTCCACACTGTAACCCAATCATATTTCCTCACTCTATACTGTCTCCCCACCACTCTTACTCAAGTTCATCAACTATAATCACTCCCACTCTCTTCTTTTCACACTATTAGTCATATGCTGAACAAACAGTGATAGCACAGAAGATTGTGGATCTTATCTTGCAGAGTACAAAGTAATCTCACTAATGCTGGTGCTATGATAAAATTGGTCGGTAAATGAGCAGAGACAGTGTAGGGCCAAGCAGACCCTTTAGACTTTTCCAAGATATGAAGATCCCTTTTAGTACTAGTGCCATGATAAAATACAAATCCAGCACACTCTGTGACATAGTTGGTGTCAGGAAGGGAATCTAGACATAAATTATACCAAAATAAAACACATGAATGAAGTGTGGTTGGAGGAGCATGCCTAGGATGGCTGTAAATCCAATTAAAAACCATCTTGAACTATGACAGCTCATTCAACCCATGCCAGCATGGAAAGCATGCATAAAATGATGATGATGATGATGATGATGATGATGATGATGATGATGCAAACACTTTTCTGTATAATTAACATTATAGTGATGTATTTGTTGTTCATCCTCTCTGCTTATTTAACAAATAAGTGTGATATTGGTTGTCTAATTGTCATTTAATTGCTAAACTTGATTTTAACACCATTAATCCCATACCATAAAACTAAAAGACAAATTATAAACAGGAAAAACTAAAAACAAAAAAAAAACATACATGAACTAGATGGAATTGAACCCTCACTCTCTAATCTGATAAAACCAAAGCTAAAATCCCTTTACTCTGCTAGAAACATTATTAGGAATTTAGAATAGTGCTTGTTATTTAGAGGAAAGGAAAATTTCAATAGGTTACTCATACAGTGGATTTCACAGGAGTTCCAGTTTTGTGTTGTTTCTAAAAATCTTTCAAAATTTAATTTCATTCTCTTATTTTTTTTTATGATAGAGATACATAAGAACAAATAAGAACCCTGTTTATGCTTGCCTGAGTTACTAGAAACAGCAGTCAAATCCTCCTAAAATCACACTCTGCTCTCTTAAAAATGAAGGCCACATGCAATAATCTAATCTGTGTGTCTGTAAAAGGGGAATAATAGGATGGTCACAATTTTAACACTTCATCACAGATCTGCAAATTCAGAGCCAATCTAGCATTAAATTGTGATTGCATTACAGTTGTGTGTGTGTGTGTGTGGGGGGTATTTCTGTATATTAGATTTAAGATATAATAGTCAACTTTGTAAATAAAAGAGAAATGAATAAACAAATACCAAAAATATTTCTTGTTCGTTCTGTTCAGAGTTTAAAACAAATGCACAACATGATGATTTTGATATTAATTTTATTGCTAGACATCACAAATTAAATTGAAATTAAAAAAAAACCCAAAAAACAAAAACAAACCAAAACATTAACAGAATTAACAACAGCAACAAAATAAACTTCAATTACAAGAATATCTGTAACAGAGTAAACAATAATAATGCACTGAAATGTTTGATTGCTTTTTAATTTACATGCTATTTTAAGTCATCAAATATTGCTGTATTATACATTTTGTGGTTTGTAAAGGAAAACTAAAACATGGAATGTTAAAAACAAAAAAATAAATAAAATTTGATTGTTTGGTTAAATGAATAAGAAAACGGGGAATATGAAGAAGAAAGGTGAAAATAATAATTAAATAAATATATAAAAATTTATGTATTTGATTGTCAAACAGATTGTTTGCTCTGATTTAAAATTTTAGACTTTCTGTCTTTAAAAAAGAAGTTAGTTCACAGAATAATTAAAAGAAACAAAGATGAAGAATGACTGGCCAGGTCAGGTTACAGGACCCCACATCTATGCCCTCCTGCTACTGTTCATATTGAGCACCCAAAAACTGGAGTCAAAAAGCGCCCACATCTTCAGGCTAAGATTGCCATAATTTTTTTATACAAACTATCTATCTGTTGTATGTTGCCTATATTCCATACCTAACAGTGCCTATGTTATTTTAACTTCATCAAAAAATCCATGGCACTGCAGAAGTGTGATTTGATCAGTCTATCTGATTTTCAAATGATGGTGAATCTCAGTTCTTTGTCCTCCTCTTCATCGTCTTTGTTCTTTTTGGAGGAGTGTCATTGTTGTTCAGTGGAACTTGTTCCTTTTAATGTATTTTAATTGTTTTATGTTGATTTTTCAGTTTTTGAATATTTTTCTACCTTGGAGTTTTCTTCAACAATTTGTGCTCTTTCTCCAGAAAACATTATTTCCTTTGCACTACTTTGTGATGGAGTTACGCTATACTTGCTACTGTTATAGGACAGGGTATTTATGTGCTAGGTTTTTAAGAGGGCAGAAAGAAATTTATACTGTTATTCTTGAATTTTTGACTGATAGTATTCTGGAAACTGAGGTCTGTAGCTCTTGTTGCTGTCTTGGTTTATCACCATTACTTTCCCTTTCCCTAAACTTTGTAGTTCTTCAGAGTAAGAGGTTCTGGAAAGGTTTTTACTTTGACAAATATACTAATTAGGTTTTTTACCCTGTATTGTAAACCTCATTACTCAGCACTTTCTCTGGAATGGATTTGTGGTCATACATGAACTGTGCCCAGTTGAAGGAGTAATTTTGATTTTGCTTGATTACATATCACCTCTCTTTAGATTTGTTTTAGCTACTTGCCAACAAAACTGATGACTAGCCACAAATCTCCATTGTTTCCAATGTCTGTTATCATCACTTTAGTAAAAGAAAAAAAATTCCTTTGGTAATGCTATATGGTCTATCTTCAGAGCAAAGTAAACATGTGTATGCTTTGAGAACTGACATGAATAATAATGATAACAATAATCCTTTCTACTAAAGGCACAAGGCCTGAAATTTGAGGGGAGGAGACTAGTTGATTACAACCACCTCAATGTTTCACTGGTACTTAATTTATCGACCCCCAAAAGGACGAAAGGCAAAGTTGACCTCAGCAGCATTTGAACTCAGAATGTAGGAATAGATGAAATATTGCTAAAAATTTCCCCCAGCATGCTAATGATTCTGCCAGCTCATCATCTTAACAATAATAATAATAATCGTGTGTATCATAGGCACAAGGCCTGAAATTTGGGGGAGGGGATAGTCGATTACATCGACCCCAGTATTCAACTAGTACTTAATTTATCAACCCTGAAAAGATGACCTTGGTGGAATCTGAACTCAGAACGTAGCAACAGGCAAAATACTGCTAAGCCTTTTGTCCAGATGATTACCTATCCAGATGTGGAGGCACAATGGCCCAGTGGTTAGGGCAGCGGACTCGCGGTCATAGGATTGCGGTTCCGATTCCCAGACCGGGCGTTGTGAGTGTTTATTGAGCGAAAACACCTAAAGCTCTACGAGGCTCCAGCAGGGGATGGTGGTGATCCCTGCTGTACTCTTTCACCACAACTTTCTCTCACTCTTACTTCCTGTTTCTGTTGTACCTGTATTTCAAAGGGCCAGCCTTGTCACTCTCTGTGTCACGCTTAATATCCCCGAGAACTACGTTAAGGGTACACGTGTCTGTGGAGTGCTCAGCCACTTACACATTAATTTCACGAGCAGGCTGTTCCGTTGATTCGGATCAACCGGAACCCTCATCGTCGTAACTGATGGAGTGCTTCCTTCCCCTTCCCCACCTATCCAGATGATGGTTGAGTGGACAATGCAAGAACAAATGACAAAAAAAAACAGGTATGAAATAGTAATAATAAGACTGAATTTCTAAGAAGAGATTAAGGCCTGTAATTCTGAGTGGAGATTAATTGGTTCTTTATTTTATCAACCTCAGAAAGATGATAGATCAAGTTATCCTTGGTAGGATTTGCACTCTGAACGTAAAAAAACCAGAAATACTGCTAAGCATTTTGTTCACGATCCTGCCAATCCACTGCTATTATCTTACATCAGTGAACATTTAGAAATTTGGGGAAGAGAAGTACTTTGGTAGAAATTGTCCTAAATACACAACTGGTACTTACTTTAACTCTTCTACTCTCCAAGATGGAAGACAATGTCAACGCCACCAAAGTTTGAACAAAAAATAATAATGCATGTGAAATTTATCTGTTTCAGCTGTCTTGAAACACAACTTACTAATGTGAAATATATTGGATCATCCCATAAATAATGCAGTTTTTCCAACTGTATGAACTAAAAGTCGGAGGGGGATGGGATAAACTATCTGTATCAACTTGCTATAAAAGCAGGTAGTAATTTTACCTTGTAGTTATTCTTAGTGCAAATTTTGAAGAGTGCAGTTCTATTTTAACATTTATTTTTTCAAAGCTATAATGGAAGTGACAAAGGAGCATATTCAGCATATTTTGCTTTATGAGTTCAATAAAGGCAAAGACGCAATGGAAAGTGTGAGGAATGTTAACACAGTATATGGGGATCGGACAACAAGTGTAAGCCAGTGTCCACAGTGGTTCCAGACATTCCGAGTTGGAAATTATAGCCTAGAAAAGTCTCATCCTGGAAGATCTGTAGAGTTTGATGAGGATGTCCTGCAAACCCTGGTGGAACAAAATCCCATCGTAACTGTTGAGGAACTAGCAGAAAAGCTTGGATTTGGTCATTCAACCAGTCATTTAAGTCAGCACTAGAACAAAATTGACAATCTTTGGTTTCAAGACAGAAGGTGTTCTTCCATCAGGATGATGTTTGGACACATTGAGTGAGGATAATATTTCAAAGGCTGGAGCAATTTGAATTGGAAACAATGCCCTACACACCATATTTGCTGGACATTGCCCCATCTGATTATCATTTATTCTGCAATCTTTAAAATCATTTGGATGGGAAAATATGAATTCTGTAAACAAGGTCAGAACAGTACTGGAGGATTATTTTTCAACACAGACAAGTGAATTTTAGAAGAGGGACCTTGTAAGTCTACCAGATAGATGAAAGAGCATTGTAGAAGATGAAAGAGGGTATATTTTGGATTTAAAAAAAAACTTTGTTTTAGTTTTGAAAAATAAAAGAGGTATAAAAACCTCATTATTTATGGGATGATCCAATATTTCTGCCATTAAAATTCAAATACATGCATCAAATGTTGTGTAATAATTAAGTTTCTGAAACCAGTTTACTACACATGCTTAATCAGTTCAAACTGTTAAGCCCAACATTCCACAGCTGATGTTATTTAGCCCCAGATTAGAGTTCTAACTGAGCAGATCTATGATTAAAGAAGGCATTTCTGTCCTTTTTTCCCCTATGTACACTGTATTTAGAGCAACATTATCCAATGTGTTCTGTGTTGTAAGACCTAACATAATTTGAGGGAGATTTTGCTGCTAGATTGATCAATCATACAGAGGTTCTCTTGCAACCTCTTATAGGCTGTAATTTCCGGCTTGGAGTTGCAAGAAATTCTTGTAGATGCTGTTATTAAAAGGTATTTCAACTGACTAGTGTGAGATAAACTTTCTACCAATTCACAAACTTTGGCTCTGTGAATATATATATCTGGAGGTGGATGGAAGAATCAGTCGGGTATCAGATACAATACCTTGTGATATTAAGTTATGCATTTTAAAATTGTGTTTGATTCCTGCCATGCTTGGCTTTGCTTTTCCCCATTCAAGGTTGATAAAATAGGAACTAGTTGCATACTGTAGTCAATATAATTGACAATAATCCTACTCCAAAACTTTGTGAGCCAAAATCTGGCACAAAAATAAAAAAGGAAAATGAATAACTA
Source organism: Octopus sinensis (assembly GCF_006345805.1). Classification (NCBI taxonomy): domain Eukaryota; kingdom Metazoa; phylum Mollusca; class Cephalopoda; order Octopoda; family Octopodidae; genus Octopus; species Octopus sinensis. The sequence continues at coordinate 86,259,402 of NC_042997.1, read as the reverse complement.
ACCAGAGTCCCAGGAGACAGCCCGCATCGTGTACTTTTGAAAGTGACACACACAAGCCAGTACTCCAAGCAGTACTAAGATTACCATCACTCCAATGACAAGTTTCCTGAAGAGTTCGGGAAAGTTGTCTTTCCGTCGGGGTGGACGCTCTTTCTGCTCATCAATTTCATTTTCCGGTGTCCGACCTGAAAATAGAAGCATGCTTTTAATAATAATAACTCAGGTTATATCAAGAGATATATTTGATGCAAAACAACTGAATTAAACTTAGTGGAACTTGTAGGTTTTCAGAAATGACAAATATAACTTACTATAATTAACCATGTCTCTGGAATGGATGACCTTAAATTCTATCAAAACTCTTCTGCTTTAAATTTCTATTTAGATAATGTTGTTTAGAAAGAGCTCAACTCTCATCATGAAAACTTATGTTCAAAAACCATTCTACATTTAAAAATTTTATTTCTTAGGCACAATGTATCTAGAGCCTCAGTACTAATGTATCCTTCTTTTTTGTGTTTTAAAGATAGTAGAATGAGAGTTTGGTTCCTTTTTCTAATACACTGAGCAATGTCATAGATGTTGTCTTGTAAACAAATTACAGATTTTTACCTCCCTCTGATAGTTATTGTATTTAACATAACAAGTCTATAAGAAAGGTTTATTTTATGACAAATACTACAATAACTGGCTTATTAACAGTGTATGTACAATATGTAAGCATATGGATATGAAAGTAAACAGATCAACATAGAGACGGATAGGAACATAGGTTATATGAACAGACAAGCACACATACACAAATGAAGACTGAAAGACAAGACCATATATACACACACACTTTACTTCACACAAGGACACATATGGAGACACATGTCCCTACATATGGAGATGCACATCCATACATACAAACATGGTACATAGTTGCAAAACATACACACACACTTACACACATTTATACACACACACATATATATATACACACACACATGTCTGTGTGAGTGTATGCATGCATGCATGTATGTATGTATGTATGTATGTATGTATGTATGTATGTATGTATGTATGTATGTATGTATGTATGTATGTATGCATGCATGTATGTATGTACGTCTGTCTGTATGTATGTATGTATAGTATAACTGTAGGGCTCCAATTTCCATTACTCATAGTTACTTGCAAATGTAGAACCAACAGAGATTTAGTTAGTTAGTTAGTTAGTTAATTTGGCTCAAAAGCAAATAGCAAGGCCATGTAGGGGGACATGGAGTTAAGTACAGGGTGGTGTTCATGTAAAGAGTTCAGGCCACTTGAGGTCCAGGGAGGCTTTGAACAAAGCGGTCGTCGGCATCTTCACCATCTTGTCTGGCAGCTTGTTCCACGGATCCGCAACCCGGACGGAGAAAGCTCCTCTCCTTCGATTGAGATGAAATCGTCGCAGGTAGAGCTTTTCGGAATGACCCCGCAGCCGACGCTCCGGAGCAGGAGTGAAGAACAGCTCTTTCGAGAGGTTACACTTCCCGCTTATGATGTTGTGGGCGAGAATGAGATCACCACGGCGGCGGTGTTTTTCAAGAGAATAAAGGTCGAGCGTCCTCAGCCTTTCTTCGTAGGACAAATTTTTGAGACCATGAACCATGCGGGTAGCCAGCCTCTGGACTCTTTCGAGGTGCTGTATGTCTTTGAGGAGATAAGGAGAAGAGGCTTGAATCCCATACTCCAATATGGGTCTCACCAGCGTGACATAGAGTGGCAGGAATATGGCTGCTGTGAGCATTCCGAATGACCGTCGAATCAAAAACAGAATTCCGCGCGCTTTGTTGGCAGCATGGACGCACTGGGCCGAAGGCGAAAAGGAGGAATCCACCAAGATACCCAGGTCCTTTACCTGATCGGTCCTCTCCAGCAGCAGACGACCCGGCTTGAAATCAAGTTGAGTTGCAGGAGTAGAGCCGACAGGCAGATGACAGCACTTTGACACGTTCAGACACAGGTCCCAATCGTTAGACCACTTCCAAATTTGGTGGAGGCATCGACGAAGATCCTCTATACTACCGCGAGGAGCGACCAGTTTGATATCGTCGGCAAATAGAAGGGTGTGTTGCGTGAGGTCGTCGGGCAAGTCATTTATGAAGACTAAGAACAACAAGGGCCCAAGCACTGAACCTTGAGGCACGCCACTGCTCGCACTGGAGACGTCGGACCGCGAACCATTAACTTGAACTTGGAAGGAGCGATCTGAGAGGAAGGCACCAACCCATCGTACAATATCCGGATGGAAACTATATGCTTGAAGCTTGACAAGTAGTAGGCAGTGGTTTACCGAGTCAAAAGCTTTGGCAAAGTCCAATAAAATGATGTCAACAGCATCACTATCATCAAGGATGCGCGTCACCAATTCTTCCATTACTAGTAAGTTGGTCAAGCATTATATATATATCTACATATAAAAGCAAACATTTTACCTCACAGCGACATCTGTGTGTGTGTATGTATATGCATATATATATATATATATATATATATATATATATACATATATGTATACACATATACAAACATATATACACATGTATGGCTGTGTGGTAAGAAGTTTGCTTCCCAACCACATGGTTCTGGGATCAATCCCACTGTATGGCATCTTGAGCAAGTATCTTCTATTATAGTCTTGAGCCAATCAAAGCCTTGTGAGTGGATTTGGTGGACAGAAACTAAAAGGAGCCTATCATATGTGTATCCTTGTGTTCGTCTCATATCACTGCTTGATAACCAGTTGATGTCCCTGTGAAATAGCAGTTCAGCAAAATAGACTGACAGAATAAATACCAGTCTTAAATAATAAGTGCTGGGGTTGATTTGTTTGACTAAAGATTCTTTAGGGCAGTTTCCCAGCATAACCACAGTCTAATGACTGAAACAAGTAAAAGAAAAGATACAGTGAACTGCAAAAGAAACGTGATTTTTTCAAATATCATTTTTATATGGTAAATTCTGAAAATGTATTTCGGGAATGTAAGTGTAAATATTCCAAGACATGCTGGTTTATGGCTGAGACCCAAATTGCAGGTAACATTTCAACTTTCCATGGATGGTAGTTGCAAATAATTGTCATGAAAACCAAAATGCACATGCACCTCGTGGAGATTATGGGTATAAAAATCAACTTGAACCGTGTTCCTGAGATTTGTAATTTGGACGCATCAGGTATGATCCGATTGTCAGCAGTGTAGAGAGAACAAGCAATCAGCTGATTGCAAGCAGGGCAGCATGCCCTGGTTTTTGCAAAAGCTTACGATGTCCATGTCAGCACCATCTATTGCCTGCAACAGCGATACAACAACACCAACAGCACTGGATCGCTTCATCCACCTGCAACACCTCTGTGATCTCTTCAGACCGGCCAGCCTGACAATTTGTGTGACCAATGGCACTCAACAGCAACCCATCAGTGATGACACTGGCTGCCAACAACCTGCCTTGCCGTTCTCCTGCTCGAGGGCCTGTCCTCACAACCCAACACCACTACCAGGCATGATTACAGTGGGCTACACTGCACCAACATTGGTGGCATCAACAATGGAAGTCGAAAGTCTTCTCTGATGTGAGCTGGTACTGTGTTTCCACCTAGGATGGCAGAGTGAGGGTGTGGCGTAAGAGGGGTGAATGCTACAGGGATGCATGTGTCATAGAGCGAGAAGTGTGGGGTGGCCAAAGCATCATGGCTTGGGGTGCTATAGGCCTGAATCAGAGAACTGGGTCCCATATGTTCCAAAATGTTGGTGCAGGCAGAAGGAATGGCATCACAGTGCAGTACTATGCTGACCAGATCCTAAGACCTCAAATCATGCCCTTCTTCATGTGACACCATAGCCATGTGTTCCAGCAGGACAATGCTCCCTCCTACACAGCCAGGGTCACCATGGACTTCCTGCATCAGCACAACATCAGAACCATGCCATGGCCGGCTCTCAGCCTGGATTTGAACCCAATTGAACACCTGTGGGATGAAATCCAGAGACGGCTGAACCAGGTGGTCCCAAGGCCAACAACTCACATGGAACTGGAGGCAGCTTTCCTCAGGATGTGGGCACAGGTTCCAATGGCTTTTGTGAACCGCCTCATGCACTCCATGTACCAATGATGTATGGCTGTTTTGAACACCCAGGGAGGACATACATGCTATTGAACATGTCATGCTCTACAATCTTGATGTGCTGGATCCGTCCACTACCAGAACACATGACAATGACCCATAGACTGTGGTCAAAGTGCATCCATGAAATTGACTTCATCAGATTTATCAAAATTTGTCTCTGACATAAGGAAATTAAAACATATTTCACATTCACACACGTCACATGTTTCTTTTGCAGTTCAGTGTAGATGTGTGTGTGTGCTTGTTCATGTGTGTGTGAGTAAATAAATACATACACATACGCACACACTAGTATATACATATGTATGAGTGCATATACATGTAGACAGATTTTTCATGGCCTTCCTGTCATTTATTCTCAGCTTTTTACAAGCAACATAAATATTTCCTCATGGCTAGATATATTTTTGTTCATTTACAACTATTACATGATATCAAGACAGGGTGACACAAAGAAGCACACATACAAATAATGGGCTTCTTTCAGTTTTCAACTATCAAATCCATTCACAACGTTTTGTTGAGGTCAAGTCTATTTTAGCAGAAGAAACTTACTCAAGCTACCATGCAATAGGCCTGAACTCAAAACCACATTGTTGGGAACACACTTTTCAACCATACAGCCATGCCTCTATGCTTACAATATGGATACAAACACATGTCTCTAAGTTCAATATACATACATACACACATAAAGATATTTAGGCTTAAGAATAAGTAATGATTTCTTGAAATCAGGAACATTAAATCATAACTTAACCATTAGACTGAGAGAGCAGACAACATTGAACATGCATATATGTATAATGAGTCAATAATTTCAGTGATACAGCTACCTTAATATTGTAAAACAGAGACATTGCAGTGAAATAAAGGAACTGGATGTCATATTTTCAAGTTTCATTGATTCAAAGATTAAGTAACAAATATGGTCAGTTCTTGAAAATGACAGACTAGATATTATTAAAGACAAGACATAAATATAATGTAAAATTTCAATATTTCAACTGAATTGGTTAGTTGGAGAATAACTCAGAAGGAAATTGCCACGTCTTGTGCCTGAACAGAAAATGGTTTGTGAATACATCTGTTGCTAAAGAATAGCTTTAAGTTGGCAATTAATGTTAATTTCTATTGAAAGAGATAAGAAACACAAACAGAAGAAATATAATAGACATTTATAAATCATTTATAAATTTCATCCTTCGGGACTTCTCAGAATATGTAATCTTTTGGAGTTTAGAATCACAAGGATGTTCATTACAACACTCTCTTTCTCTCTCTGTCTATGTATGTTTATGTATATGTATACATATGTGCATGTGTATCTGTGTATTTCTTTACACTTGCTCTCAAAGAAAGTCACTTGCTACAGATGATATTTTTGTTGTTACTTCTTCCATTGAAAAGTCATCTGCTTAACTTTGCATCTTTGAGAACATGTGGGATAATGGTTTCATTATTAGAAAATTTGTAAAACTGGCAAGCGTAAGTGCCTGAATAATATATATATATATATATATTTATTCTGTCTTTGTCAATAGTTTTAAATTACATTTGTTTACTTTTGTATCTCCACTCTGTGTCATTTTGTTTGCTTGAGCCCTAATTCCCCACAAATTTTGTGGGTGCTACTGATATGCAAAATTTTCAGTTATCATTAAAGGCATGAAACTATGTATTAATATTTTGGTTGATAACTGAAGAAGAATTAAGATCCTTCAGTGTCTGTCCTACGTGTACATTTTTTAGTATTTATTGCATTTTTCATTTATTGAGTAACTGAATGCCACACATCCCGACTTTTGTTAACAGTAAGTTTTTATATATTTTTTGTGACTCTCCTTTCTTTCTTTCTCTCTTGTCCTCATATTCCTTTTCTAACACCCCAACTTCCTCTCTTCCTCTCTCACCCTCTCACTTATAATTGTAGACTTTCTCCCTTCTTTCCTTCCCTGTTCTCTCTGCAACTCTCTTTCTCCCTCTCTCTCATCTTCCTTCCCCTCTGTCTACTGCCCACATGTGACTTGTGACTAATTTTCCCATCTCTCTGCCTTTTGTCACCAGACACTTAGCTTGCTGGTCAATATCTATCTATTCTCTGGCTATTTCACTTTCTATATCCATTCGGGATTTCCTCTAGGCATTAACCATCATTTTCGTCTGTTTGGCCGAAAAGCTGTATGTATTCTGTCTTAGTAAATCATTTGAAAGGCTGGAGGGTATATCAGCAGAAAGAGTAATACAACACTTTGCAAATATCTCCTTCGAGTAAAATCACCAATAGAAGAGAATATTACCAAAGATTGTGTGTACTCCATCCCATGCAGCTGTGGTAGGTTATACAAAGGTGAGACATGCCTCTCAAAATAAGGGTAGACAAACATCACAAAGATGTGACATGAGAAGATATTGATAAATCAGGTATAGCTGATCATGTATAGTAAAATGGAGACCACCTCCCCCTGAGGAATTGAAACTGCAATCTCACATTTGTGAGTGAAACACCCTAAACACCAAACCATGCGTCCTCATACTTCTACAAGTGTTTATTTTATAAAAAACTTTTGTAAGTTAATCAAAACTACTTTTCTTCTCCAGTTTTTTATTATCTCAAAAACACCTAACGCATGTGAAAGGATACTAGTCAACATAATTTGAAGAAATAGCTTTGCAAATATTTGTGCAAACTTTAATATTTCCAGAAGTACAAAGAGAAACATTAAAAACCAGTTTCCACATCCTAGGTGCAATCCCATGGTCAGTCATGACTGAAGGGGGTTTCAGCATATACGAGCCATAAAGGAAACTAGAACTACACTTAGAACTACATATACTTTCTCAATTTATTTATATGTCTGTAGGGATGGAGAATAAATCACTTGAAATAGAATCTGTAAATAAAACAAATGAACTTACAACCAAACTCATCGGACCCATCATAGCAGTCTTCTTCGCCATTGCAGCGTTCATATATGCTGTGATAACAGCGCCTGCTATCTGCACAGGGAACTTCTGGATAGATGCATTTTATCTGTCTGTGAGGAGGTTGAGCGATTCTTAGAATCACTTGGTTATTGTCTGTGGTATTCCTCTTCAAACGATGCTGGATGGTACCTGCAATAAAAGAACGGTACAAAAATAGTTAAAGTTTGAAATGAATAGAATGAAGGAGAGACATAAAAGAGGGGATAGAGTAAATGAAAAGGAAAATGCAGAGAGAAAAATAGAGACAAGAGATTGATTGAGTTTATCATTTCAAAGCTTATTTCATGTTCTCATATACCCAAAGCAATTTGTATCGAAACCTTTTGTGCTTTTATCATAAAAATATATTACCTCTGCACAAACACAGATACTTTAAGAGTCATTGTAAGCTATTTGTACAATCTGTAAGCAACATGTTAAATTTGGCACTTTGTTGACTTTATTTCCTTTTCAAGTATTCCATATATTTGTTAGTACCACTTGCTTGACCATGGCAACTTTCTATCAAAATGAAACTTTCTACATATGAGCCTAACTATCTCTTAAGGGTTAATAGAGCAAGTATTTCCTTACCTTCACAGAAATATGTGTGATTTGAGTAAGATTTGACTGCTTTTTCCGGCAGATTGAGCAACCATATGGGCTCATATAGAAACAACGTATAATTGATCAGTATTTTCTTATTTTGCAGTCTTGGGTTCAATTCTTTCCATAAGCTTCAAGCAATTAATAGGATATTATGGCAGTGTCCCTCTCTTATATTTTCACATGCAAAAAATGGGTCTTTCATAGATACTCAACAATTTAATAGGGTCTAAAACTAACTATCATCATTGCAACAATACATGGGTATTGTCACTGACAGTTTATGGACGTGTTTCTTCTCATAACTGTATACTCTAAAAGTACTTCTGTAGTCCATTGGGCTGGTGCTTATCTCTTGGTTATCTTTCTATATAGTTGTGACTGGTGTGGTAAGAGAGCTTGTGCTCATGGTTAGACTTAGGTTTGGAACATGTCTAACTAAAATGAATGTGATCAGATGTGGCAAGGTCAAATCTGTGTATGATAGATGATTATCAATCCATTCTGGCAATTTCTTGCTCATTTACTAGGAAACTGGCAGGAAAGCTAGCGACTATATGTTCTACAGGCAATCTTGGAAACTAGCAAAGTTGGGTGATGTGCTTGTAATAGCAATGGCTTAACTTTGAACCATGAGATCAGTTAAATCTAGGAATGTTTCCATGCATTGAGATAACATAAAATGAATCTGTGAACTGGGTTTATATTCGACCAGCATCCTTCAGTTGCAATGAGTCTGTTGGAGTTAATTAGGCGTTGTTTATCCTTCAGGATAGTTTGAGTTTTGGTAGCATCTCTGGGGCTAGGTAGGAGACCTATATAGGCTAGGATTGAACTGCCATGTGACACTTGGCAGTGGCATGTATATGAATAACAAAGGAAAAAAACAAAACAAAAAAAAATTCCAAGGTAGCTTCTTACTATTTTGCTAAGAGTAGATGAGGAACAGATCTCTTTCTAATTAGAATACCAATTTATTTCAGATAACTTCCCCAGGAGGAATTTCATTAAAAGCTAATGTGTCACAAATAAATTTTGTAGTGCAACCTACTGAATTACTATTCTATAGAGTCAATCTACAATTAAATCAACCCAGCTGCTCAGTTTGTCCCTGTCACCACTCAGGATTGATTAGTTGATCAAATGTAGCAGCCATGTTGCTCTTGGTACCCAACTGTTCTGTTTCATCTGATGTTAACAAGCTTCCTCTGCTGAAACATGCAACCTAACTTCAACTCTTGAGTTTGAATAGCAGTTGAGTTATATATAAAATCAATAATAATAAAGGGGAAAATTAATTAATCAATTAATAATTAATAATTTTACCAAGTAGTTCGGTATGTTAAAAGAACCATTATCGGTAACCTTATACAAAAATTTTATAATTATAAGCATAATTATAATTAGGGTTCAGCAAAATTGCTTCACCACATACCGAAATTTAGAAATAGCAGTTAGATATTATTCCACTACCATAAGATATCTCCCAGATGAGATATCTTATGGTAGTGGAATAGTATTTAACTGCTATTTCTAAATTTCGGTATATGGTGGAGCAATTTTGCTGAACCCTAATCATAATTATGCTTATAATAATTGAATTTATATATATATATATATATATTGTTGTGTCTGGGGAGAGTCATTCTCTTTTAGTGCCTTATTATTTAACACAATCACTGGTAAAATTTCCACTCATTTTTCCTAAACTTATCATTGCATCTTGCAACCTTTTCAATGGTCATTGACTGTCCGTTATCCGAGCTGTGTTCTTTTTGTTTGTTTGTGTGCATGTGTGTGGGTCAGTGTGTGTGCGCATACACACATGTATGTATGTAAGTGTGTGTACATTTGTATGTATGTATTCTGCATATTCATATGCTTGTGTTTGTGTGTGTTTACATGTGTGTGTGTGTGTGTGTATGGGTTTTTGTGACTATGTACTGCGTCTGTATGTATAGATATGTATCTCCATTTGTATGGATGTGTGTCTCCATATGTGTCCTTGCCTGAAGTGAAGTGTATGTGTATATGGTCATGTGTTTCAGTCTTCATTTGCATATGTGTGTGTATGTGTGCTTGTCTGTTCATATTACCTATGTACCTGTTCATCTGTATGTCTATCTGTTTACATTTATATCCATTTGCCTACATACATGTGCATATACATTTATGCATATATATATATACACACACAATAAATTTTATCCAAGCACCTAAAGGACCCAACCCTCAGACAAATACAGGAGTATGTCCTCATAAATGAAACAGTACTAAACAGAAAGTATGCATAGTAGGTAATCATAATCTCATACTAGCAGTTTATATTTATATACAGGTAGAATAGTTAGTGGGCTGTTATGTAGATGTATATATGTGGGTGTGTATATATGTATATGCACGTAGGCAAATGGATATGAATGTAAACAGACAGACATACAGACGGACAGGTACATAGGTAATTGGAAGCACTCCGTCGGTTACGACGATGAGGGTTCCGGTTGATCCGAATCAACGGAACAGCCTGCTCATGAAATTAATGTGTAAGTGGCTGAGCACTCCACAGACACGTGTACCCTTAACGTAGTTCTCGGGGATATTCAGCGTGACACAGAGAGTGACAAGACCGGCCCTTTGAAATACAGGTACAACAGAAACAGGAAGTAAGAGTGAGAGAAAGAGTGGTGAAAGAGTACAGCAGGGATCACCACCATCACCTGCCGGAGCCTCGTGGAGCTTTAGGTGTTTTCGCTCAATAAACACTCACAGCGCCCGGTCTGGGAATCGAAACCACGATCCTATGACCGTGAGTCCACTGCCCTAACCACTAGGCCATTGCGCCTCCACACATAGGTAATATGAACAGACAAGCACACATACACATACGCAAATGAAGACTGAAACACATGACCATATACACACACACTTCACTTCACACAAGGACACATGTAGAGACACATATCTACACGTATGGAGACACACATCTATACATACAGACACAGTACATAGTCATAAAAACCTATACACACACTCAGACATGCACACACAAGGAGACAGAGGTACACACACACAGACATAAAAACAGACAAACATGCAGAATACATACATACATGCAAACGTACACACATACATAAATACATACACACTTACATGCATGCATACATACATACATGTGTATGCACACACATACACACACTGATCCACACACATGCGCACAAACATACAAAAAGAACGCAGCTCAGATAACGGACTGAGTTAACAACTATTGAAAAGGATGCAAGATGCAACAAAAATTTTAGAAAAATAAATAAGTAAATGAGTGGAAACTTTACCAGTGAATGTGTTAAATTATAAGGCACTAAAAGAGAATGACTCTCCCCAGATACAACAAAATATGCTTCAACACACGAACTCACATAAAGAATCTTGCAAACCAAATCCCAAAACGAAATATATATATATATATATATATATATATATATATGCAATGGGCTTCCATGGTTTCTGTCTACTAAATTCAGTTGCAAGATATTGGGTAACCTGGGGCTACAGTAGAAGACACTTGACCAAGGTACCATGCAATGGGACTGAACCTGAAACCATGGTTTGCAAAATATGAACTTAACCACTCAGACATATGTATTTTAGCTTTTTCTTTTGCAGTATTATGATACTTAAATCAATAGTATTAACATGCTCCAGTCACACACGAGTGCATGCAAACACATATTTCTTACTGTTTTTGGTGGTGATGATGGCAATGGGTTTGGGTGATTAGGTTAAAAGCAGAATTTCTTTTTTTAACCCATTAACTTGGGTTGCAGCACGAGTGCAGTGCTAGTAAACAGCAGAAAGTGGCACTTGGTACAATTCACCAGCACCAGCATCACAACCACCATTAACATCATCATAATTGCCTCGGTGATTCTCTGAGTGCCAGTCAACTCCATTATAATGAAAGCGATTATGTTTAATGAAGCTGTTGGTGTTGTACCGATCATCAGTTCACTACTATTGCTGCCACTACTGCTTGCCAACACCACTCCACCCCCCATCATGACTGTCATCATCATTATTATCATCATTACTATTGCTTCTAGTATTATTATCACTACTTAACCATATTCATCATGAGCATATATGAGTCAATGCGGGAGACCCTAGGTGGACCTGCTAGAAATAACAATCATATCTCCCTCAAATCACAGTTCACCATCTTAAAAAAATAGAGAAACACACTGGATGGAATAGCCCTATTAAAGAAAAAAGGGATTGTTTTCACAGTTGGAACACCTTCAATGATAGATCTTCTGGATCAGGGCATACTGGTGGGAGCTAAACAACAACTTATTTGTCTCTGCTTTCAAAATCAAACAAATATGGTTTCCTGCTTTATTATTTCTCTCCTAAATAACCAAAGATCAAAATTATAAAATCCCAACCCATAAAAAATATGACTTATCTCCTTCACAATCTAGCTTCAACTTATGCCACATAAAAAGCACCCAGGTACACTCTGTAAAGTGGTTGGCATTAGGAAGGGCATCAGGCTGAAGAAATCAAGTCAAAGCAAACTATGGAACCTGGTGCAGCCCCTGTCAAGCTGTCTAACCCATGTAAACATGATAAATGGATGTTAAATGCTGCTGCTAATGATTTATATAAAATATAATCTATGTTCTCACTCAGTCTATGAGTAATAGCAACCAAATCTCCCTCAAATCAAAGTCAACTGTCTCAGCACTTTTATGATTACATTTTTAACAAGTATATGTTGACTTCGTGTTTTAATTTTCAAAATAATCAAGATTAATGAGATGTTTGGTGAAACAATTAACTTTTAACTTAATAATAAAAGACAAATGTTTTATTGATTGAAATCTAATACTATCTGTTGTATAATAGCTTCTTGCCTTGCCTCTTCAACTCCTGATAGTCACAGAGGTATTGTTGTAACATACAGTGTGTTTTAAGTATTTAAACTTGGCAAAGCACATCTCTTTTCAGACCTGACCACAGCCAATGTCTTTGAGAGAGAGTGAGGGGAGAAAAAAAAGAGTTGGTGGGAGAAAAAGGGAAAGAAAAGACTGGAAGACTTTAGCACTGAATTACTACTTTACTTAATGACCCAAAAATAATGAAAGGCAAAGTTGACTTCAGTGGGATTTGAAACCAGGGTGCAGAGAGCCAGAATGAATACTGTTTAGCATTCTGTCTGATGATCTCTTGATTCTACTCAATTTACTATCTTCAATGAACAAATTGGCAAGGTTTGAGATCTTTAATAGAAGCAGTACTGGGAAGGTTGACATTAATTTGGTTAAAAGGAGTAACAACAGAAAGGAAGATAATGTGGTAATTCCACTGTCTGAGGAAGCAAAAACAAAATAAATCAGATGGTCACAGCTTGAACATGACTGATCATGTGTGTTCAACCAGGACCTGTCTTGAGAGGAACAACAACAAGAACAATAATAATTCAGTAAGATTAACTAAGAGTGGATGTTCTGAGATGGTAGAAATCAATAAAATAAGTAAAGAAATCAGTAAAATAAGTAGGAAAAAATAGAGAGAAGAAAAAGAGATAATTAAAGAATGAGAAAGAGAGAATTTCAAAACCTCAGACAGTGGGAGAACCCCAAATATTTTATCTAAATAAAGGGCTCTGTCTTAACTAGAAACATTTAGAGATTTTCACCACCTTATGGCAAACTTAACATATATCAACTATATATATCAGCTATATATATACATCAGCTATATATATATATATATATATATATATATATATACATACATATATATTTACATTTTACCTGAATGTCAAACCAATACATTTTGTTTGTTGCTCCTTCACCTGTCTGTCTTTTGTTTTTTGTACATCTGAACTATATATTCCATATATATATATATTATATATATATATATATTATATATATATATATTATCATCATCATTTAACGTCCGTTCTCCATGCTGGCATGGGCTGGATGGTTTGACTGGGGCTGGCAAGCTGGAAGACTGCACCAGACTCCAGTTTGATTTGCCATGTTTCTACAGCTGAAAGCCATTCCTAACGTGAACCACTCAGAGAGTGTAATGGGTGCTTTTACATGCCCTCAGCATTGGTGCCATTTGTGTGACACCAGTATCTGCCACGACTGTGATTTTTCTCGGCTTGATGTGTCTTCTTCTGAAGCATGACATTATGCCAAAGGTCTTGGTCATTGCCTCCATCAGGCCCAGCACTCGAAAGGTGCTTTTTACGTGCCAGTTATGTAACAGCATCATCGACCACAACTATGATTTCACTTGGCTTGACAGGCCTTCTCAAACACAGCATATTGCCAAAAGTTTTGGTCACTAGTCATTGTCTCTGAGGGAGAGGTTCTTTATTGCCAGAAAAGGCAGGAGTTCTCTGAACTTTGCCCAGCCTATTCTTATTCTTACAGCTACGGTCTTGGAGCATTCACGTCCACTACTAACTTGGTCACCTAGATAACAGAAGCAATTTACTACTTCTAGCTTACCCCACTGGCAGTTGGAGTTTATTTTCTGTACATTTTCAGTGTTTATTGTACCAGTGCACCTTCTACATACAAAAGCTATTTTCCCTGTTAACTTTTCTCTGATATTGCTGCACCTTTTATGTGTCCAAAGCTTACACCTGATGCATCTTATGGAGCTTCTAGCTACACCTTTTCTACAGATTGAGCAGGGCCCTCTACCTGAAGGGATTTGTGATTTGTCTGCCTTCCTACTTACTAAGACTTTGGTTCTTGCTAGGTTAACTCTAAGGCCCTTCAATTCTAGACCTTGCTTCCATACCTGGCACTTCTCTAGTTCTGGTAGTGATTCAGTAATAAGAACAAGGTCAACAGCATAGAGGAGTTCCCAGAAGTAGCCTGTCTCAAATTTCTCTGTTACTGCCTGGAAGACTATGATGAACAAGGAGCGGGGTGTGAGCACTGATCCTTGGTGAACCCCTACTTGTACCCTGAATCCTTTGCTGTATTTGTTGCCAACCCTCACCTTACTGGTAGTGTCCCTGTACAAAGGCTTTTTCCAAGTCAACAAAAGCCAAGTACAGAGGTTTATTTCTGGCTAGGTGTTTCTCCTGCAGGTGCCTTACCAGAAATATAGCATAAGTGGTGCTTCTCCTTGCACAAAACCAAATTACATCTCATCTGGACTAACTCTCTCTCTCTAATTAGTTGGGCTATGACTCTCTTCATAACTTTCATCACCTGATCCAACAATTTGATACCTCTGTAATTATTTCTATCTAAGACATCTCCTTTACCTTTGTAGCAGTTGACCAAGGTACTGCTACACCACTTACTGGGTATGGCTCCTTCATGAACCACCTGATTTACAATACAGGTGACTAGACCATATTTTAAGCATCTCAGCAGTGATTCTTGAAGGGTTGGGGGCTTTCCCTCTCTTCATATCCTTAATCACTTTATATACCAAGATACCATAGATTTGCGCAGCTAGTTCCTCATTTGGGTCAACATTTGGCAGATTCTCCTCCTCCCATTCACTCTCCATGTTCAGCAGTCTTTCATAATGACATTTCCAAGCCTCTCTCTTTGCAGAATCATTAAATGCAAGTGCACCATTATCCATGTAGACACATTTCTCTCCTATGACATCACAATTTTCTCTCAGATACTGTCTTGCAATCCAAAACACTTCAGTTCTTTAGTCCTCATGTCATTGAACATAGGCAAAATACTTCTTTTCTGCTTCTCCCTTGGGTAACTATACCTGTCCCTTAGCTTCCCTTCTGGCTATTTGATACAGTTTCCTGCTACCCCAACTCTTCCAGGCCTTCCAGGCTAGTTTCTTTGCTCTAATGGCCTTGTCTACAGCGTTGTTCCCCCACCATGTCACACTAGGTTTGGATGGGACTTTGCACCAGCTGCATATATATATATATATATGGCTCAGTGGTTAGAGTGTTGGGCTCACAATCATGAGGTAGTGGATTTGATTCTCAGACTGGGCTGTATGCTGTGTTCTTGAGCAAGACACTTTATTTCATGCTGCTCCACTTCACTCAGCTGTAAAAATGAGTTGCGACATCACTGGTGCCAAGCTGTATTGGCTTTTGCCTTTCCCTTGGATAACATTGGTGGTGTGGAGAAGGGAGGCTGGTATGCATGGGTGACTGTTGGTCTTCAATAAGCAACCTTGCCTGGACTTGTGCCTTGGAGGAGAGCTTTCTAGGTGGAATCCCATGGTCATTCATGGGATTATTTGTATAAACTTTCCCCCAATATTTTTGCTATTCATTCTGTGAGGATTATAACATACTTATTTGATATACACTTGGATTGGCAAAGAGGCTTCTGAATAATTGACCAAAGAATAACTTATCATTCTTTGGCCAATTAAAAGGTCTAAAATAGGTTGGGAAAAGTTCAGAGAGCTTCTACTTCTGCTGGTAACAAAGGGTTTCTTGCTCAGAGTGAATGGCAGACTGTATGATGCCTGTGTGTGAACAACCGTGCTACACAGCAGTGAAACATGGGCTGTGATTACTGAGAACATGCATAAGCTTGTAAGAAATGAAGCTAGTATACTCCACTGGATGTGTAATGTCAGTGTGTAGGCATGACAGAATGTAAGCATCCTAAGAGAACAGTTGGAGATAAGAAGCATTAGATGTGGTGTGCAAGAGAGATAACTGTGCTGGTATGGTCATGTGATACGTATGAATGAGGACAGCTGTGTGAAGAAGTGTCACACTCTAAATGGTGGAGGGAACCTGTGGAAGAGGTAAACCCAGGAAGACATGGGATGAGGTAGTGAAGCACAATCTTCAAATGTTGGGGCGTGCAGAGGCAATGACAAGCAACAGAGATCTTTGGAGATATGCTGTGCTTGAGAAGACTCTTCAAGCCAAGTGAGATAGTAGTTGTGGCTGGTGCTGGTGTCATGTAACTGGCCTGTTAAAAGCACCCTTCAATTGTTGAGCAATATACTGTGCTTGTGAACCTGTTGAACCAAGTGAAATTGTAGTTGTAGCTGATGCCAGTGCCATCTGATTGGCACCCATGCTGTTAGCATGTAAAAGGCACCATTTGAACATTGGGCCTCATGGAAGCAGTGACATAAAGCCAAGTGAGACTGTAGTTGTGGCTGATGCCAGTGCTGCATAACTAGCCCATTGAAAGCACTCTTCAATAGTTGGGCAATATGCTGTGCTTGTGAAGATCTGTCAAACCGAGTGAAATCATAGTCATGGCTGATGCCAGTGCCGTTTGATGGGCACCTGTGCTGGTGGCACGTTAAGAGCACCATTTGAGTGGTGGGCCTCATGAAGGCAGTGACAGGTGAACAAGACCTTTGGCAATATACTGTGCTTGTATAGACCTATCAAACCAAGTGAGACCATAGTTGTGGCTGATGCTGGTGTCAGGTCATTGGCACCCATGCCAGCGGCAGGAAAAAACACCTACTACACTCTCAGAGTGGTTGGCATTAGGGAGGGTATCTAGCCAAATCAGATTGGAACCTGGTGCAGCCCTCTCCCCCAGCTTACCAGTTTTCAGTCAAACCATCCAACCCATGCCAGCATGGAAAGTGGACGTTAAGTGATGATGATGGTATATATCATATATTTTTACCCTTGTCATTATAATTTTTATGTCTGTTTCTTTTTAATTTTTTTAATAGCTTTTTGTAACTGTTTATATCTTCATCTTGGAAGCTTTGTCACATTGTAATCATGTTCTTCTGTTTCTTCAATTTCTTTTGATTTTTCTTTTTGTTTTCTCTTTTTATTCCTGATGTTTTCTGTAGTTTTTTATTGATCTGTTATCAGATTCAATAATGACTGTGCTCTTGTTTATTTGTATTTGTTGTTAAGTTACATTTTTTATCAATTTGTGTTTTTGTTTCATTTTGATTTTTCTAAATTAAATCTTAGATTAAATTTAGTCATTCATCTTTCATTTCTTCCAAACAGACAGATTTAGGCACCCTTCCTCCCACACAGAGAAAAGCAATAAGGGGAAACAAACAGCTTTACAATTATTCATTTCTTTTGGTTTCATATTCGTTTTTCAAAACTGGCATGAGTTAGACAAAACTTGTTGAGATAGATTTTTTGGTTGCACATCCATTTTTCCGAACTGACATGGGTTAGGCAAAACTTATTGAGGCAGATTTTCTATGTTCAGATGCTGTTCCTATCACTAATCCTTATTTGTTTTCTAAATAAGCTACTAGGGTGTGAGGGTGGTTTTATAGACTACAGCCTTTAAAAGGCAGGGTACTCCCAGTAGGCAGTTGGTAGGTTTTTGGTAGTTACAGATTGGGGCATGGGTGAAAGCTTGGTAGGTGTGTGTTTGGCAGAAACATTAGCATGCTGGGTGAAATGCTTAGCAATATTTCATTTGCCTTTATGTTCAGAGTTCAAATTCTGTCATGGTTGACTTTGCTTTTCATCCTTTCAGGATTGATGAAATAAGCACCAACTGAGCACTGTGGTTGATTTAATTGACTTAGTCCTTTACCCAAAACTGCTGGCCTTGTACCAACTGTTGAAACCAATATTTGATCCTTGTCTTTAAATATAGGGTAAAGACTCCCTTCGGTCATGAATGACCATGGGATTCCACCTAGAAAGTTACCCACTAGGCAAGATTGTTTATGGAAGACCAGCAGTCACCCATGCATACCATCCTCTCCTCTCCACACTACTGATGATATTCAAAGGAAAGGCAAGGGCTGATACAGATTGGCACTAGTGATGTTGTAATGGGAAATAAAGTGTTTTGCTCAAGAACACAATACACAGCCCAGTCTGGGAATCGAACTCACTACCACATGATTGTGAGCCTGATGTTTTAATCACTGAGTCATGCACCTTCACACTCTTTATATATATATATATATATATGGAAAAGGGTGAAGTTGTTAGATTGTAAAATGAGATAACTTGAGCTATTGATTCCAGTTCTGTGTGCTGGGGTTTTGGATTATTATATTGACTCCAGTCCTTATTTTTAAGTCTATCACTTATTTTATCAACCTCTGTTTGGTGAGTTGCTAAGTTATGGGACATGAACATAGAGATGCATGCACATAAACACACACATGATGGCTTCTGTACAGTTTTGTCTTCCAAATTTTACTCCCAAAACATTGATTAACACAAGACTATTGTAGATAGTATTGGTATCAGGTTCACTCGGTCCACACACAGTGGGACTAAACCCCAAACTACATGATTGTGAAGAGAATGTCTTAGCCATACAACAGAATTTTTTCCTTTCTATTTCATTGGTAGGTGAATAAGGAGTTTGTATCAAATGAAATATTAACATGAAGACTGTTTTTTTTGTCTTTTATAAGTTAGTGACGGAAGGAAAAGGCAACAGATATGATAATTGCAGGTCATACCAGATTAGTAGTATTGTTGTAATTGATGATCATTTAAAATGAAGAATACTAGCAACAAAGGGAAATCTATCAGTGTTCTCAACAGCTAATCAGGAAGTATTTTAGGCTAGATGATAACCAGGACAGAGGTATTGCATAAGGAAACAAAGTAAGGTGGAGACAGTTGGTTGGTGGAGACAGTTGTTTGGTGAAGACAGCTGTTCCTGGGTGCAGGTGTGAAGAGGAGCAAAAGCTTCTTCTGGTCTGTCATGGTTGGAGAGTCAAAGGTGTCTTTTGTCTGTATGAACTTTTGCTATGCCACTGAATTAGGATAAGAATGATGAAAGCGAACATTTTATTGTTTAGTTTTTTGCTGGCTAACTCTGAACAGATGAATGTCCAAAGGCATTCCATCTATGACCATCTTGACATTTTCCTATGTGCAGAAAATCCAGGACCATGTTATCCAATGATCACATTAGGGTATAATATGAGACAGATTTAGTCACTATTTCAAGCATTATAAACAACCATGTAGAAGTTCACTCAATGGCTTTGAAAGCTATGATAATGAGGGATGATGCTGAGGATGGCAATAAATAATGATAAAAGTGGATAACAGAGGTAATAACAACAACATCTAAGATGATCACTGATGATGATCATCATCATCCTCATCATCATTGGCCTTTTCACTGCCCCTCCCTCCATCCAATAATTTTGGCTTGCTTTCCAGATTTTATTTGCACAGTCCAAGTGAAGAACGATAAATAAAGGATAAAATGAAAATTATACATGCAGATGGCAGAGAGATATAGATAGATAGAGAGAGAGAGGTGGGGGACAAGGTGATAAAAAGAGAATAAAGAGAGTAAGAGAGGAGCAGAGAGCAGGGGGTTTGAAAATTAGAGAGAGAGAAAGAGAAAGTAAGCATGTGGGTGGAAGGATAGGTCAGATGGGATTGGGTGGCAAATAGAGATGCACAAAATAGATTCTGCACATGCACTCAGACAGAGTGCCAACACTTGCACACTAGCTGCACTTGCACAATAAACCATTTCAGGAATAAATATAATGGAGTAAATTGCCAAGAAAAATTTGGCTCCAATTTAGCTAAATCTGAAAATAAAACAATGGGAAAGAGAATAATTTTGAATGATGTGTGGTGTATGTGTAAGTGTATATTGGTTGAGTATGTGTGTTTGTGTGTTGTTGGGAGTGACCGTGTTAAAGAATACAGATGGAAGTAGCTAGAGGGACACACACATGTGCACGCATACACACACCTGAGTATATGAGATATATGTGCATGTAAACATGTGCATACAAATGTGCTCCAAGAAGCATTCAGGCAAAATATTATAGATATGCAAAGATACATAACATGTGTGTATGTATGTGTGTGTCTATATGTGTGTGTGTGTGTGTGTGTGCATGTACAGTGAAGGCATGTGGCCTAATGGTTTGGGTATTTGGCTCATAATCTTAAGGTCGTGAGTTCAATTCCCAGCAGTGCACTGTGTTCTTGAGCAAGACACTTAACTTTCTGTTGCTCCTGTTCACTCAGCTGGAAAGAATGAGTAGCACCTGTAATTCAATGGGCAAGTCTTATCACACTCTGTACCATGATGAAATCTCCCTGAGAACTATGTTAAGGGTACACATGTCTGAAGTGTATGCATGTACATGTCTATATATACATATACAAATCTCTCTCTCTCTCTCTCTCTCTATATATATATATATTATATATATATATATATATATATGTATATATATATGTGTGTGTATATGAATATATATACACACACACATGTGAAGGTGCGTGGCTCAGTGGTTAGAGAGTCGAGCTTATGATCATGAGGTTGTGAGTTCAAATCCTGGACCAGGCTGTGTGTTGTGTTCTTGAGCAAGGCACTTTATTTCACGTTGCTCCAGTTCACTCAGCTGTAGAAATGAGTTGTGACGTCACAGGTGCCAAGCTGTACCAGCCCTTGCCTTTCCCTTGGATAACACTGGTGACATGGAGAGGGGAGGCTGGTATGCATGGGTGACTGCTGGTCTTCCATAAACAACCTTGTGCCTGGGAGGGTAACTTTCTATATGCAATCCCATGGTCTGTGTCGTGACCAAAGGGACTCTCAGATATATACACACACACATACATACATATTCATACATACATACACACACACACACACACAACACTTCACATCCTAAAAATGTGACGTGTTGTTAGTGTGTGTAAAAATGTCATGTAGTTATTATTATAGGAATTTGAAGTTTGTCCATTAGATTTCTAACAACATCAGTCATGTGCTTACTACATGACAAGTGTATGTTTTCTATGCAGTTATTTAACATTGTGCCATGTTATAAGCAAGGCTTCAATTATTATTTACTTTTGTGGGAAATTTTGTACAGTATGGATGCTTTGTCTCATAATGTCTAATTAATTACTTTGTTCTGTGTTGTGTGGTGTGGTGAGGTGTTGCAATTGCTGCTTTTTGTGATAAGCTTATGCATAATAAACCTATGTGAGAATGTTGTACTGGAGTAACTGATATAACAGTACTATATAGAATCTTATAGCTATTTATTATGTATACAAACTTAAATGTTGCTGAACAGGATCATCTGATTTGCATAACAGTGCATGTGGTGATAACATGTTTAATTAATCAAATGATGCAGAGGTCATATAATTTGCATAATAATGAATGTGATAAAATGTGCTTAATTAATAAAACAGTGCCAAGAACATTAATTCCATCAGTTATATTTATGTGTGTGTATGTGTGTTTGTGTGTGTGTGTGCGCATATTGTATGTAATCATTTGCATATATAGATGTACATGCAAAATTATATTTAAATGGATGTTATATGTATGTATGTGTTACAGAAGAACAACTGTAAAAAGGGAAAGAAGCGGAGACAGGAGTGGAGTATGGCAGGGTGGGAGACGAAAATGTTTTCTGTAAAGTGAAAGGTGAGTGAAAGATGAGGAGTGGCAGAGAAGTGAATGGGAGAGAAAAAGGGTGATAAAAGGAAATTGGTGTAGCCTGTAGATAAAGATAAAAGTGTCAAGAAAAAAATATAGGAATTTCATTATGCTTTAGAAGCATATCTTTACATAAAAACAGAAAAAAGGAGGAAAAAATATGCATTAAAAAAATCAAGTCTCTTCAACAGAGAACTTTTACTTTTCTTTAAATAAGAGCTACATTTGATGAAGAGAGAAATCAAAAAGGCTAGCATTCAACTAGTTAACATACATATTTGATCTGTGTGTGTGTTTAATACACACACACACACACACACACACACACACACACACACACATATATACATACATATATATATAAAGTGCAAGCATTGCAGTATTGTTAAGAATCTCACTTTGAATCTATGTAGTTTTAGGTTCAGTCCTACTGTGTGACACCTTTGGTGTCTTCAACTCTAGCCTTGTGGATGAATTTACTAGATAGAAACCTGTATTGAAGACAAACTATGTAGTGGGAGACCATCACTTGTAACTACTGACGTTTACCACCAGAGAATAGATTTCACAGATAGACAAGTCACAATCTGTATGCTTGTTGCCTAAATGGGCTGTGGTTTATAATGCATTACAGGAGACTGTGGAAGACTTTGGGTATTGGAAAGTGTTTGTACAGTATGCTGTATGTTAACTGTAGTTTTGTGTTGCAATATTGGTATTGCTTTCATAGTCTGTGGAGAATTCAATAAATTATCGAAGTATTTTCTGTTAATATTCTCCTATCAAGTTTTGTCTTCTGGTATGTAAAACAGTGTTGTAATTTTTTAATGTTTTAACTGGATAGTTAGCCTATGAGAAAGTATTGTACATATCTGGTCAGTCTAACATTTGGAATTGTGAAGTTTGCAACTTCAATTTTTCCATTAAAATTTCTCAGTTACACGGGTCATGTTCAGTTTGTTCTCAGGTTTACATGCTGCAGCATGATGTTAATAAAAGGGCTTTTGATCTCATTATTTTTACAATATACCACAAGTGTCTGCTTACAGTTAGATGTAACAAATTTTGTGCTTTGTTCTCTGAGATTTTTGATTATTTCTTTGTCTGTTCTGTACCTGCATGTTTTTAGTTGGGGCATTGTTGAATTTATTTCTTACATTGTAGTTCTGTCCATATTCATTAATAACTTGGTTTACTACCCTATTTGGATATTTGTTTTGATTCAGTGTTTTATTCTGTGGATTTCTTTATCTAGTGTTTCATTTGTGGAAGAGAATCTAAATTCTCTCTAATATAGTGACTTTTACCACTGATATTTTGTAGTTATGTTGTGGGTTCAGTCCCACTGTGTGGCCCCCTTGGGCAAGTGTCTTCTACTATAGCCTTGGGCCAACCACAGCCTTGTGAGTAGATTTCATAGATGGAAACTAAAAGAAGCCCATTGTATATATGTATTATATATATATACGTGTGTGTGTGTGTGTCTTGTGTCTGTGCTTGTCTCCTACCACCGTTTAACAACTGGTGTTGGTGTGTTTACATCACTGTAACTTAGCAGTTCATCAAGAGACTGATAGAGTAATAACTAGACTTAAAAATAAATAAATCCTGGAGTCAAATTGTCCAGCTAAAACCCTTTATGGTGGTGCCCCATCATGGCCAAAGTCTAATGACTGAAAGCTCTAAAGATTTTTTTTAATTAGAACATTTAAATACAAAAAGACAGGAAAGAGAAATAAGAAAGGAAAAGAAAAGGAAAAAAATAAAAAAGATTGGAGTGGGGTAAAGCAGCAGAAGACGGAGGGGAATGGGGGCAATGTGCCACATACCCCAGAGCAAATGGTGTGATCAGCTGTACCTTGTGGTAATGACCGCAATGGTGTTGCACTGGAGAATGGCCAGTGACACTCGCTGCAACAGCTACTCCACCTCATGGGTCTCATATCTCCAACAAGCTGCTGTTATTCCTATTTTGTGGAGGAAATTGATAGTATAGGGTTGTAGAACACCTGATATCTTGACAATAACTGACAGGCTCCTGTATTTATTGATTTCTCTCTCCTCCGAGTTTTGGGCATTTGCTAACACCATGTAGGTATATGCATTTGTTTGTATCTTTTGTGTAAAGTGATGTAATGTATGCATTGCTTTTAATCTGAATGTTTATATCTAGAAATGTAACTGTGCTGCTTTGGATGTTGAATTTAAGTACTGAGTATAAGAGGAATCAACTGATCCATACAAGAGATGGTTGTACTTGCATGGACAACTAATATGTATAGAGGGGAATAGTTTGGTAAAGAAAATGCCAAATAATCATGGTGGAAGGAATCTGTAGAAAAAGAAGGCTGAGAAAGACATGGGAAAAGTAGTGAAAGACGATGTTAGGTGGCTGAACCTAATGAAATAAATGACAAGACATTGTGCTGGAAATGACCTGTCCAACTCTGGCAAAAATAAAAGGATAAAAAAAAAAAAGAAGAAAATAGTGATGATAATGTAGACAATAAAAACAATGATTTAAAAATTATAATTTCCAATATATATTATAAGAATCTAATTTGTAACAGAAATTTATTGTGTGTGCACAAGTTAATATAATTGCTGTAAAGAATGGAAACATGAAACATAAATACTGCAGGAAGCCTCAGTTTTGAATAATATATATATATATATATATATATATATATATATATATATATATATATATATATATAAAGACTATGGGGAGGGAACCTGAGAGATGCATACTCAACTTGAATGTCTTACAGCTGTGGCAAACCTTCTGCATTCATTACTGAAGTTACCCTGTTATACAGAATGACACTTCTTGCAGACACCTGATGTAGTATGTATCCATTTATACTGGGGAAAGAAGCACTTTGTTACCAACAGAGTTAATGGTTTTCTAAAGTTACACCACTATCGAATTCTAAATCACATTCAGAAGACAGCCATCTGCCTCATTTCTGAAACTTCCTTTATAGAAAATCTTCAATTTCCTTGCTAACCGATATCCTTTCTCTCTTGCTCTCTCCCCTCCCTATCTCTCTCAGCATTACTATAACAAACAGAGTTTGTTCTCAAAAATTTACTGACTGCACTTACTTCACCTTCATCTCTCAGTTTCTCATTGTTTGTGCTCTGCTTATTCCCCCCAAACACTATATCAAGTAATACACACACACACACAAATAAAATATCTAAATAATCTCTGTTATGACTTGTCAATATTATCATAATTTTACAGACTATTAACCTCATCTTTAGAGTATATATATCCAATACTTATATCTATGCTATATTCTGATTGGTTTGACTCTGATAATTTTCAGATATCTTATTCTTGGATATGTACATTGTGAGTGGCTTAGTGCAGTAGCACTCAAACTTATTTTGTTTCAGAACCCATTATTTGATTTTCCAAAAATTGTGAAATCTATGCTTATATTTATAGACAACTCTTGCCACTCTGATTTTAATAAGACATTAAACAGAACAAATATTATTTTGAAGAGAAGGTTTATTCATAAAATAAAAACATAAATAATGTATTGAAATGCTGTAAAATAGAAGAAACACAGTCGTGGGAGGCAATCAAGAAAGGGACACATCACAAGTTATAACCCTTACGCAAAAAAAACCTTGAGTGATTTGTGAGGTCAGCAAAAGTTGGGTGTGTTTGACATGTGTGTAGAGGTGATTTTTGAAGGAGCTGATATGTGTGTAGGTGGGGTTTTTGGAGTGAAGATTGGGTGGGTGCCCAAACCAATAACTTCATGCGTGGTTACATTTGTGTATATGTGTCTCTGTGCATGTGGTTTGGTGTGGTCAAAACTTTGCAAGACTCTCAGTTTGTAAAGATGGAAGGACCAGTGAAGGTGGTCCTAACATTTATAAATATGGTGGAACCTGAAGGTTAGTGATCACATACTTTCTTTCATGTGGGCATGAGTGGAAAATCTTGTTTTTGCAGTTAAGGTAGGCACCCACCCTATCCCTCCTGTAAAAACACCACAACACACATATCAATCCCTCCAAAATACACCTCATACACATTTTCGCTGGCTTCTTAACTCACTAAAGTTTTTTTTTGTGGAAGGGTCATAACTCTTGATGGATCCCTCCCTTGATTGCCTCCTGTGATTTTGTTTCTATTTTTCACAGCATGTACAAACCAGGTGTGACACTTCTTCACCTCCAGTTATTGAGAGCAGTCACCATTTTCTCTGTACTGACCATCTCTGATGATTATTAAAAGTTATTAGATAATCTAATTATCTAATATCCAGTGTGAAACAGACTGGTAAGATTGGCTGTAATGGATCTATAATGCTGATATTTTGATCAATATCCCCACTCTTTCGACAAATATACAAGTGCATATTTTTCCTGACTTATGGATTCTTAGTTAACTATGTATGTAGGTGTGTGTGTACACATACATACATTGCTCTCCCACAGTTCATCTGCTGTGATATGGTTATCAATAACTTTGGTGAAGTTCATAACACAAGTAATAATGATAACATTCTGATAATGAACTAATTTTAGCTTTGAAGTAAGAATGTTTTTAATAGCTAATTAAATATGGCAACAAGTGTCAGATATATTGAAGAGAAGATACCTTATCTGATACCCAGCTAATAGACAATTGTCTAGTCTTGCTTGATAAGCAACTTATGTAAAGCATAGAGATAGAGATAGAGGGACTGAGTGGATAAGCAATAGAGACAGAGAAAGAGTTAAATGCAACAAGGCAGAAATGCAGTAGAGAAGTGTGTGTGAGAGCGGAGAGGGGGAAAGAGAGAGAGAGAGAGAGAGAGAGAGAGAGAGAGAGAGAGAGAGAGAGAGAGAGAGAGAACTATTTCTTGAATACATTTCAGGTATGGCTGTGTGGTAAGACACTTGCTTCCTAACCACATAGTTGTGGGTTCAGTCCCACTGTGTGGCCCCCTTGGGCAAGTGTCTTCTACTATAGCCTTGGGCCAACCACAGCCTTGTGAGTAGATTTCATAGATGGAAACTAAAAGAAGCCCATGCTATATATGTATTATATATATATATATATACATGTGTGTGTCTTTGTGTCTGTGCTTGTCTCCTACCACCGTTTAACAACTGGTGTTGGTGTGTTTACATCACTGTAACTTAACAGTTCATCAAGAGACTGATAGAGTAATAACTAGGCTTAAAAATAAATAACTCCTGGAGTCAAATTGTTCAGCTAAAACCCTTTAAGGTGGTGCCCCAGCATGGCCACAGTCTAATGACTAAAACAAAAAAGATAAAAGATCAATAATATTAACTCTATATCAACAACAAAATTACAGTAACCTCATTATCACTATTAGACAACTATACAAGATGTATAACACACCTCCACCAATCCCAATTGAGTACATCAAGAACCAACAACATTGTAAAAAAACTGTCCTGTCATCTTAGAGGTTGTGGCACATCAGTATCCACTATGCATTTTTCTTTCTCAAAGCTGCAGGGAGACTTTGGCTTTGATTTCTAACTGGTCAAGTGGCACTCAGAAACAGACCAAACATTTTCTTATAGTCAAAACGTAAAAGAGAAAGAAAAGTGTAGCTATTATTGCTTAACCAAAGGTCAGTCCTGATCAAGATCATGTAGATCTATGATCAAAGGTTCCAGTCACAAGTATCATTACTTGGTACTTGCTTAAAAGCCACACATTGTGCGGACTTTTAAGCTAGTTCCTGTGGAGGGCTAATTGGGCCTGCAACCCAAAACTAAAGAGAGCAATAATAATAAAGCATTTATTAGTACCTTACCAATATGGTATTACCTTACCTATATGGATTTACATTAAATTCAGTTTAAAAGAAAAACTTGTAAGTTCACAAATTTTTGGAGTTCTTTCAAAATTTGAATTTTCAGCTGTTGGTGTATAACATCCTCCACCAGATCTGATCCCAATGCTGGATGTTCAAGAACCAAATGAAGAGCATATTTTCAATTCCAGGATCATCCTGATTCCAAAAAGGTATAATATGTCTATGTAGAGCAAATACAGACTGAGACAGAATTTTACATTTATTAATATAGATGTCTGTGACTTCATTGTCAAATATTCCCTTCCTTCCATTTTCAAGGTGGCAGGGTGTGATTTGGTTTAGTTTTGTTCAATCAGAGATTATCTGGCACAAATCAATAATATGCAACAATCAATCAATACTATAAACACACAGTGCTACCCCTCCCAACAAAAAGGAGAGAAATCTTACATGGTAACTCATCCTGCTAGAATAGCAGCTAAATTATTCCTCAATTTACAGGCTTACAAAAGTGATGACACGTTGATGTCTCAAATGAATGCAGCAACAAAGAAAAATGAAAAAGAAAAGAAAACCACCACCACCACCACTACTACAGCATGAGAGGCAGAAGCAATTAAATGAGCACAGCTTATAATGTTGAACTGAGCATCAATAATTGATCAATGAAAATTGTGTAATTAATCAGTGAACTGCTTTTATCCTTTTTAGCAGCATTTATGAATGAAATCAATATTTTCCTGGACCTATCTCCACTGGCTGCCAACATAAACCTATTACATGAAGGAAGCATATCAGTTATCAATGTGCATACATCTATCTAACCGTCTATCTATATATTATTATATATTATGTTTGTATCTGTGTGTGTCTTTGTGTGTGTGAGTATATATATATATATATATATATGTATGCGTATGTATGTACAAACCCACTCCCACATATATGAGTGTGTGTGAACATATATTCTCCCCCCCTCCATCAAATATATATATATATAGACACATGTGAGTACATAAGTGAAAAAGAAAGTGGAGAGAATAGTACTTGAACACCAGAAGTAGAGTAAAATGTAGTGCTTTATCAAAGCTGGAAAACTTTACAAGCTGTTACTCTGAGTTTCATGTAATTGATCAGCAGACAAAGTGAACTTTTGGAACAGTGCAATGGCTTATATATGGTTTTAGTATTATTTTGACAAATAATTAAATATAGCTGATCGGACAGTGGGGTTATGACATTTCGTAATTAACGGAATCTGTTGGTTGATACAATCGATCATTGACAGTCAATATTTTTTGTTGATAGCAGAAAAATATAGCAGACTTCTTTCAAGTTAGTACTCAACACAAAATGTTGCTCTAGAGTTGTTATATTGTTTATAATTTAAGTGATTATATTTCAATAGCTTTGACCTTATCTTTTGATAAGATCTGTTGGTTGGAACAGCAGAAAACAGTCTCTTAAATAATTATAAAGACATGTATGCACACAAACACAGAGAGAGAGAGAGAGAGAGAGAGAGAGATAGAGAGAGAGAGGGGGAGAGAGAGAGGAGAGAGAGAGAGGAGAGAGAGAGAGAGAGAGAGAGAGAGTGAGAGAGAGAATTACTACATGATCAGATCATGCATATTTCCTTTATATTGTATATCAAATTGATTCTTGCTCTTTTTTCTTTCACCATATAGACTTAATGTCATAGCCTCAAATAAACTCTTAATCTATCATAATATTTGCTGAAGATTTTGGTAAACAATGCCTCACTAAGACTAATAATGATGTATCATGTAGAGTACATATGTTCCTTGTTACTGAATATGTATGCTCTCAGGACATTGATTCAAGAAAAGTAGGGCATTTTTTTTTTTCTCAAAAGATATTTTCATGCAGATCAATTATATAATATCTGATTCTTGGTACATCTGTTTTGGAAAGTTTTATATGTAACCCATTCTCACTGATAACGCTATACAGTTGGTCACAGTAGGATTGTATCTTTTCTATGTTTCCTGATTGCGGAGATAAGGTTTTCAAAAGAGAATGTTTTGTAGTCGAAGACTTACAACAATTTCAGATCAAACATATTTCCTTTATATCAAGAAATCATGGCCTTAATTCATGTGAACATTTTTTAAACAGTGTTTTGTGAAAAATAATGTTCTAAGACTAATTATGATATGTCTTGTGGAATATGGATGTGTCTTGCAACAGTGAGCATATACGTGTGTGTGTGTCGTAAGAAGCTTGCTTACTAACCACATGGTTCCAGGTTCAGTCCCACTGCATGGCACCTTGGGCCAGAGTCTTCTATTATAGCCTCAGGTCAATCAAAGCCTTGTGAGTGGATTTGTTTGACAGAAACTGAAAGGAGCCTGTTGTATGTATGTATGTATGTATGTATGTATGTATGTATGTATGTATGTATGTATGTATGTGTGTATGTATAAAGTATGTATGTATGTATGTATGTATGTGTATATGTGTCTGTGTTTGTTACTCCACCATCGCTTGACAACCGATGTTGGTGTGTTTACATCCCCATAACTTAGCAGTTCAGCATAAGAGACCGCTAGAATAAGTACTAGGCTTACAAAGAATAAGTTCTGGGGTCAGTTTGTTTGACTAAAGGTGGTGCTCCAGCATGGCTACAGTAAACTGACTGAAACAAGTAAAAGAATGTATATATATATATATATATATCATCATCATCATCATCATCGTTTAACGTCCGTTCTCTATGCTAGCATGGGTTGGACGGTTCGACCGGGGATCTGGGAAGCCAGAAGGCTGCACCAGGCTCCAGTCTTATCTGGCAATGTTTCTACAGCTGGATGCCCTTCCTAACGCCAACCATTCCGTGAGTGTAGTGGGTGCTTTTTACGTGCCACCTGCACAGATATATATATATATATACACATACACACACACATTCTTTTTTTAATTCTTTTACATGTTTCAGCCCTTATCCTGTGGCCATGCACATACACTTAAATACATATATATGTAGGCGCACATGCACGCGCACACATACGCACACACACACACACAGAGTCTTTTTCCTTTATCTTTTCTTTTCTTGTTTCAGTCATTGGACTGTGGCCTTGAAGAGTTCAGTCAAACTAATTGATGCTAGAATTTATTTTTTCTTTTAAAGCCTACAACTTATACTGCTGGTCTTGAAAGAAGTGAAAACTTGCTGTTTACATTTGTACAATGCTAGTAGTGATGGGCGATGATATGGTACATTGTATGGAATTAATCATGCATTATCTTGTAGCTTAGCGATTTCAGTGATCTGATTGTTTATTTTTTGAATAACATTGTATGTCAGGTGTGAAAGGCTGGATTTGGCCTGTTTGAACATAAAACAGGTAGAATATTTTGGCTGTGTAGCGTGTAGCCATTTTCAAATAGTAGCGCCAATTTGTGGTAGCTGGCAATATGACGTAATGTCATATTGCCGAAGAAATATTATTGTTGTTTTTCCATTGGTTAATATAACTGCTCATATAGGAATTCTAAAAGTTAGTTAAAGAATATTTTTATGTGATTTCGATTCTTTAAAGTCAAGTTGAGCAGTTCTAAAAACTCTAGATTTTGGGAAAAACTTTAGTGTTTGCGGGATGTAACTAAACTCCTCGACACTCACTCCTTTAAGACATTGGTTATTCTTTATACCATGTCCATGAAAACTCCAACAAGACTTGTTTGAATTGCTGAGATTTAATATAGCTAGACTGAGGAATTAGTTAGCTAAAATATTAAGTCGTAATTCTCTACGACAAATTTACTTTTCTTCAAAATGTATATAAATATTAAAAATGCTATATGTATATAATAAAATAATGTAGAAATTATTTTCTCTTTCTTCACATTCTTCAACTTATTAATGAATGTGTTTCTGTAATTATGAAACTATTTTTTTATAGCAGTAAAAAGAACACAAAGTTATTAATATTTAACATACATGCACGATTAATGTCCATTAGCGTTCCAGAAAGTATAATTCTCGCTATGGCGTTTTTGTAGCTGGAGTCAGGATTTACGTATAATGATAATACTTATAAGTAAGTTATAAGTGACGATTTTATCATTATATATCCCTACTTAAAAAGCTAAATATATTTATCTATTTCCAAATAGGAAACATAATAAAGTAGCGTTACATTAACAGAAAACAAACTAACCAGAAAATATTCGCTATACTATATAAGAAAAACTGGGTAGTCCGCTATAGCTGGATATAGCTGGTTTAAATACTAAAGAGTTAAGGCTGTTCCAGTAATCAAAATTAGTCATGTCATCCTGGATCTCTCAGAACACAGTAACTCATATTGTAAGTCATATGAACTGTATAGTTGAAGTGAAAGTAAAAAAAAAAAATAAGGCTGATGAACAGGGGGAGATGAAACAAAAGTCTTTACCTGGAATAAAATAAACAAAAAGGAAGTCTTATCTTTACAGGTGTTTCATATGAACCCTGACAGGTGCCATAATTATGTTTATCATAGCTGACTTCCTACACTGGAGCCACCTACCCTATATGAAGGAGTTGGAATTTAAGATTTCATTGATGTGAATACTACTTGGTGAATATCTACACCACATTTCTTGATTCAGCATTCTCCAACATGCTCTGTCTGAGTATGAGTGTGTGTGTGTGTGTGTGTGTGTGTGTGTGTGTATGTGTGTGTGTGTGTGTCTGTTTGCCTGTTTCTTTTATCTTTTACTTGCTTCAGTCATTAGACTGTGGCCATGTTGAGGCATGACCTTGAAGAACTTTTAGTCAAATATATCGACTCCAGTGCATACAGCCTGGTATTTATTCTATCAGACTCTTTTGTCAAACTGTCAAGTTATAGAGGTGTAAACACACCATCACCAGTTGTCAAGCAGGGTGGGAGGACAGAAACATACATGCACAGACATATATATACATATATATATATATATATATATATATATATATATACACATATATATATAAAAGACAAAAACAAGTGGTGTAGACAACAAACAGATGTATTAGTGTAATGCTCAGGAAGTGAAAAAGTCTTTAACATTTCAAGCCTATGCTCTTCTATAGAAAGGAACACAGAAAGAAACGGAAAGAAAATAAAGAATGTGTAGTGGCTAGTGATCTATCATAGTGAATGCCGGACAGAGGGGTCACACAAGAAAGCTAGGAAGAAGAAGAGATAAAGTAGTGGTGATCCCACATACATAGATATATGAGGGGCTTCTTTCAGTTTCCATCTACCAAATCCATTCACAAGACTTTGGTTGGCCCAAGGTGATAGCGGAAGACACTTGACCAAGATGTCACACAGTGGAACTTAACCCCAAAACATGTGGTTGGGAAGCAAGTTTCTTACCACACAGTCACACCTGCACCTATGTATACATAATAAATGAAGGTAAAATTATGTGTCTGAGTTAATCTGTGCACTAGACAGGTAAATTCTCATTCTGAAGCATTTTTCCCATCTATTAGTAACTTACAAGCATAGAGAACAATGCAGAACTTATTTAATTTATTATTTTTTTTGCTATTTTAGGAAAACATAAAATTCTAATTTCATGGAAGAAAAATCATGCATAAAGCCAGTTTTAATTTTTATCTATTAGTAACTAAAAATTAATGCACTAAAAAGAACAATGGAATAATTAGATTTTGCAAATTTAGTGCAGAAAAGTTTTGACCAAAATATTTCAAAATTAATTTTATTCTCATTATACATTTTTATCCTGTAATTCATTTTCATGTTTTTCATAGATTTATGCTCAAAAATACCCTTAGTTCAGGATATGTATGTATGTATGTATGTGTGAGTGTGCATGTATGATGTTTTCCACATCTTTTATTAATCTTTGACTTTTTTTGTCTGTTTCAGTCAATAGACTGCAACCATATTGGAGCTCTATCTTGAGTGATTTAGTAAGAAGCTTGCTTCCCAACCACATGGTTCTGGTTTCAGTCCTGCTGCATGGCACCTTGGGCAGGTGTCTTCTACTATAGCTTCAGGCTGACCAAAGCTTTGTGGGTGTATTTGGTACATGGAAACTGAAAGATGCCTGTCATATATATATATATATATATAAATACATGTGTGTGTGTGTGTGTGTGTGTGTGTGTGTGTGTGTGTGTGTGTGTGTGTTGTGTGTGTGTGTGTCTGTCTGTCTTTGTCTCCCATCACTGCTTGACAACTGATGTTGATGTGTTTATATCCCTGTAAATTAGTGGCTCAGCAAATGCCATCAACAGAATAAGTACCAGGCTTAAAAAAGAGGAAAAATAAGTACTGGCTTTGATTCATTCTTCAAGGCTGTGCCCCAGCATGGCTGCAGTCTAATGACTGAAATAAGTAAAAGATAAAAGATAAACCATCACCAGTACTTATTTTTAAAAGTCTGGCACTCATTCTATCAGTTTATTTTGGTCCAACTGCTAAGTTACAGCAAAGTAAACAAACCTACGCTGGTTACTGAGTGGTGGTGTGGGACAAAGACAAACACAAATATAAACACTCACATACATACAAGTAGCTGGTATGCTCTGCTATTTGTACAATATCAGTATACATGTGCAACAGAGTACTAGTGTATTGAGAGAAAAGTTAAGCATAAGAGGAATTATATGCAGTGTATAAGAGAGGAGACTGCGCTGGTTTGGTCACGTGATATGGATGAATGAGGACAGTTGTGTAAACAAGTATTGATTGCTTAAAGTGGAGGGAAGTTGTGAAAGAGGGAGACTCAAAACAACATGAAGGCTGATCTCAGAGCCTTATGAAGGAGATGACAGGGGACCGAGATATGTAGTGTATTGCTGTGCTCAAGAAGGTCTGCTCACCACAACAGAATTGATATCCTAAAACCAAGGTACCACGTAAAAAGCAGTGGTGCTGGTGCCATGTAAAAAGCTCTCAGTAAAGTGGTTGGTGTTAGGTAAAGCATCCAGCTGTAGAAACTATGCCAAAACAGACTATAGAATCTGGTGTAACTCCTGTTCTTGCCAGTTCCTGTCAAGCCATCCAACCCATGCTAACATGGAAAATAGATGTTAAATGATGATGAGGATGATGTATATTTATGTATGTATATGTCATGCAACTGGCACCTATGCTGGTGGCTCATAAAAGAACCCATTACATTCTCAGAGTGGTTGGTGTTAGGAAGGGCATCCAGCCATAGCAGACCATGCCAAATCAGACTGGAATCTGGTGTAGCCCCTCAGCTTGCCATCCCTGGTTAAACTGTCCAACCCATGCCAGCATGGACAATAGATGTTAAATGATGATGAAGATGATGATGATGATAATGATAGTTGAAGAGACTTGCTCAAGGTACCATGCAGTGGGACTGAACCTGAAACCATGTGGTTGTGAAGCAAACTTCTTACCACACAGCTACACTTGTGCCTATTTATATTTGGTAACTTTAATTTTTTGATGTCTGTATATCTTTTATTACCCATGTCTCTTGATGGGTAAGTTAGAAAAAGAAAAGAAGACACCTGTCAAGTATTCATGCAGTTTCTTATTTCTTTATTGCCCACAAGGGGCTAAACATAGAGGGGACAAACAAGGACAGACAAAGGGATTAAGTCGATTACCTCGATCCCAGTGCATAACTGGTACTTAATTTATTGACCCCAAAAGGATGAAAGGCAAAGTCGACCTCGGTGGAACTTGAACATAGAACATAACAGCAGACGAAAATACTGCTAAGCATTTCGCCTGGCATGCTAATGTTTCTGCCAGCTCACCGCCATATTCACACAGTTTCTGTCTACCAAATTCTACTCCCAAAGCAACAAAGTTTTGGTTGTAATAAATGATGCTTGCTTAAAGGTCCATGTTGTAGGATAGAATTTAGATTGGTGGGGGTTACAAAGCAACTTTCTTAACCACTCAGCCATATATATACCTCAAAGATGAATATTACTTTCTCATCAGTTCATCTAACTAGATCTGTAAACAAATAACGCAATTAATTTGAAGTCTTTAATGAAAAAAATAAAATAATAAAATAAGTAAATAAATGGTATAACAGCTTAAACAAGATAATAAAAAAGACACACACTAAAAATTACAACAAAAGGAGCCAAAAAAAGCCCCACAATCTCTGTCTCCACCTCTCTCTCCACCCCTACAATCTCTCTTCAACACACATTCTCTCCTTCTCTCTCTCTTTCTCTCTCTGGTATAGAAATGATAATTGTAAAATTATGTGAAAGAGTAGTCTATAAGGAAAAGCATGTTAAATGTAAAAATAAAAGCAACTTAAAAAACAAATGAAAACATACCTCTCCCTGCAAAAACAACAACAAATCCAAATGTGATGAGAAGTTGCAGAATAGCATTAACCCTATTCATTAATGCTCAGAAGTGGGCAGGCATTAAAAGTGAAAATACACATGTACAGGCATGCATGCACACACGCACATATGCACACATGCACATACGCACACACACACACACACACACACACACACACACATACACACACAGAAATGTCTAAAGAATAGAAGTTAATGAACAAATTCATATTTTCCCTTTTTTCATTTTCAGTTTTTTAAAAATTATTTTTGACCACTTTATGCCTGTTCCTTTCGTTCTTTTGATTTGTTGGATTGTGGCCATGCTGGAGCAGTGCTTTCAAGGGTTTTAACTGATCACATCAACTCCAGCATTTATTTCAGCTTGGCATTTATTTTATCAATTCCTATTTGTTGTAATGTTAAGTTTCCATTCTTGTATGGTTCAGACAAAAAGTATGACCCATACAAGCATGGAATATTTTCTCCAACCAGATGCTCTTTATGTTGTAAACCCTGATCTGTTTCAAAGATTAAGAAAATAAGCACTAACTAAATTTTGGGATTTGGGGTAAATAACTATTTACCCAACAGTGAAGTTCTATGGCATTATAAGAATACTTATTACTTAGTTTTCAATGTTGTTGTCATTGATTAACATTGGTCAGTTCTTATGCCTATAGAGGAAGCCAGCTGACCCAACACACTGAACTATGCAGTTATAAAATGTGTAGCTCAGTGGTTTGTGCTAGACTTCAGTTTTGACCTGAACTTTGAGCAAAGGGTAACCTGTGTATATTGAAGAGTATTGTGTCTTAATTATTTAAGACTTTTAACATGAATTTCATATTTTGAGATAAAAGGCTACTACTGAATGGATAGGTTACGATATTGAACAAGTAACCATAGGGCAGCAGGCTCATATGCTGAAGCTTGGCTAGTGTTGCGTTCACAACTAATACACTTCAAAACTGGTGACAATTATATATTTGAGATTATGTTTGAACACTTGCTAAGCTGAAAAAAATGCAGTTATAAAAATGAAAATAACATTGTTGATAAGCTGTCACAATTTTTTTACTTTAGCTGAAACAAAATTAAGTGCCCTTCTCAAGAATACAGTGTCATACTAGATACACAGACACTACCTGGCTCATGGTGTGCAAATAGCTGAGCTTACTCTGTTACAAGCATTCATACCAAGTCTCTGGTTTGTAAGTAACTTATCATTTTGAGAGACTGACATGGACACTACCCTCCCTCCTTGGACAAAGTCATCAATGTCAAAAGACAAAACAAAAATGCTTAGAAGCTGAAAGTATTTCTAGTCTTACATTGCATAAATGTCCTTCATCATCACCATTTAAAGTTCATTTTCAATGCTGGCATGGGTTGGATGGTTTGACAGGAGCTAGCCAACCAGAGAAGCTGTTCCAGGCTCTGGTTGTTTGTTTTTGGCATGTTTTTTATGGCTGGATGTCCTTTAGGTGCTATCAGCATGGGTTCTTACCATGTGGAACTGGCATGAATGCATTTTACATTGCACTAGCGCAAGAGTTTATGTGGCAGCAACTCTAGTGCATTCTATGTGACACTGGCACAAGTGCACTTTATGTGGCACCAGCGTGAATGCACCCTTCAGGGAACTGATATGAGCGCATCTTACATGGCACGAGTGCATTTTATATGGCACCAGCATGCTACTAAAATAGAGAAGTGTCACTTGACTAGCTAAAAACATATAATAGCAGTCTCCAAGCTCTTTAGTCATGAATTTTGAATATCATAGCTGCATATTTGCCTTGATTGGGTAAAGCATTTCTGTTTCTTTGCTTCAAGTTCAGGAGAAATAGATATCAGTAGATTTCAGCATTCCAAGCCACGTCTTGCTTGAAGTGTAATTGTTAACCCAAGTATGTTTATACTGCTTCTATCTATTCCACATTTTTGGCGATGCTCTTTCTTACATGTTATGCTCTCAGATGTCATTTAAATATCATATTGTTTATATAATACAGTACATTACATTTACCTCATAATATTGAGCATAACCTGTTTCAATGTACAAATTATTTGTGTGTGGTGTGTGTGTGTGTGTGTCTCTCTCTCTCTCTCTCTCTCTCTCACACACAGACACACAGACAAACATATATATATTATACTACTGCGTTTTTCATGGTTTTTCTAATAGCTGTATTCTTACCCCTGTATATCAAGAGGTGACTAAGAGGGTTAGCATCAGAAAGGGCCTCAAATAGTCTTGTTCAACCTCCAACCCCTCAACTCATATCACCATGGGGAAAAAAAAGGAGGATGTAAGGTGCACACACACACATACATTTCAGGTGCATGCATGACTGTGTGCTTAAGAAGTTTACTTTGCAACCATGCGATTTTGGGTTCAGCTCTACTGCAAAGTACCTTGGGCTGACCAATGTCTTGTGAGTGAATTTGACAGAAACTGTCAGAATTCTTTCACTGACCATGTCTTTTTAATTGATGATGATGAGCATTAATCATACTAACACACTGGAATTCCACCTGCCTGTTTTATTTAACATTCACCAATCTACAGATATTCTTGTTGAGCAACAGTTACATCACTCTCAGCAGTCTTGAAAGACAGGCAAACATCTTTGGCACTAACCCTCTTCCTCTTCCTTCTTTGCTTTACAAAATAAATAAATAAATAAATGGGTACTCATACAACTATGTGATTAAGAAGTTCCTTGGTTTTCATGGCAGGATGCCCTTTGTAACACCAACTCACTGTAAAGTGACTGACATTAAGAAGGGCATCTGGCCATAGAAACTAAGCCAAATCAGACTGCAACCTGGTGCAGCTCCCTTGCTTGCCAGCTCTGGTCAAACCATCCAAACCATGCCAGCATGGAAAATATATGTTAAAGGATGATGATGATGTTGATGTCATAACCATGTGGTTCTGGGTTTGATCTCACAGCATGGCACCATGGACAAGTGTCATATACAATAGCCTCAGATTAACCAACGCCTAGTATTCTTTACTGTTTCACTGTTTTGAGACATATGGTAAGGTCTCATAAATTTGTTTTACTGTTGAATTTGCTTTTCATGAAAGATTTTTTTACTCCATGGAAAAGTTGAGTGTAACAAACATCCAACTGTTCTTGAAGCCTTATAAAATGATTCTGAGGCATGGAAGAAAACTAAATCAATGAGAGTATGAATGATAATTGATTGGAGACCTTATCATGACCCAGTAAGGCTGCATCACTTGTTAAAGTTACCTCTATAGATCTTCTATAGAAATTATAGCCAGCATTGAAAACCTTAATAAGTGATTTAATAGCATTGCTAACACAGGAGAACACAGTATTAACTTATAAAAGTGTTTAATATACTTTGTAGTATAATATAGTTGCATAATGAAATACAGTGTCCCTACAAGTCATTAGTGTGGCTGCAGTCTCTTCATATCCCACTACCTCTGCCTAAGCTTGAATGCGCACTAACAGGAGATAATTACCTCCATAGTAAGAATCAATGCTATTGGTCATACATGTTAAGTTTCATCAGCCATATTCTTTCATAATGGCTTAAGGCATGTTGGAAGAGGGTATTAATTTTGGATTTTTTTCTCCTAGACTGACTTCTTTACTACATCTAAGGGGCCCAATCTACCCTTACAAAAATCTATTTAACTCATAGATGGTATGGTATCTTGACAGGTACTTCCATTCCAGGTCAGAACGGACCTGAGAGTAATGGTAATTACAAGGTCTGTCTATGCTCCTCACAACTCTAGGACTCCCAAACTGAAACCTCAGCACTGGGTGCAGTTTAATGTCTTACCTAGACTGCAGTCTAATGGACTTGAACACAGTGAAAGAGTAATATAATTTTGCCATAGTCTTATAAGAGATGAAACAAATATTTATTGATTATTCTTTTTTTCTTTAGAGTGAGACCCAAAAGATAAAAGATTACGGAATGTTTACACATAAAACTTGAGGTGAATGGAACCTTTAGGCAAGAAACATAACAAGAACCAAATTGAAGTAACAGAGGTAATCAGATATTGTAAACATATGATTTAACAATCAGCAGCTATATATCAGTTTGGCTTTAAAACTAATATTGAAATTAATCAAAAGTTTTTTAAGCTAAGTCTAACATCTTTATTTATTTAATCACAAGATTTTTCATGCTACACTTTTGTTTTTTCTCTCTACATACAAAAACATACATAGATGTATATAACTACAATGATTGTTTTAAATTTGTAATTACTTTTTGAACTGAAATATTGGTTGCTTAGAAAGAAAGACAAGATTTATGAATGTAGTTGACAGCTATCTACACTATTTAAGTATACAGAACAGAAACAGCAAACATTGATTTGCTATTATTATTAGAACAGCTTAAAACCTCTTCCTCCTCATCATCATCATCACCACCTTCACTGTCATCATCATCATCAAAATTTACATCAGCATTGTACCTTCATATTCAGTACTACTGTCTTATTGCTAATATATATGGCACTCCTAAGGTGGCAATCTGGCAGAATTGTTAGCATGCTGGGCAAAATGCTTAGTGACATTTCATCCACTTTTTCACATTCTGAGTTCAAATTCTGCTGAGGTCGAATTTGCTTTTCATCCTTTCAGGATCAATAAATACCAGTTGAGCACTAGGTCGATTTAATTGACAGAGCCACTCCCACCAAAACTGCTATCCTTGTGCAACAATTTGAAACTAATACCATTGGCATCACTACCATTGACATCACTGCCACCACCACCATCATTATTACCAGCCA
The DNA here is from genome assembly GCF_006345805.1 of Octopus sinensis. Classification (NCBI taxonomy): domain Eukaryota; kingdom Metazoa; phylum Mollusca; class Cephalopoda; order Octopoda; family Octopodidae; genus Octopus; species Octopus sinensis. The sequence continues at coordinate 86,218,343 of NC_042997.1, read as the reverse complement.
GCACTACTAATAACCCTACCTCAACATTCACAATCATGACTAGCATTATAACCAATTCCACTGCCATCACTAATGTGCAGAGTCTTTTTGCCCAGTATATAACAGCCGACAAGTATCTATGGCATGTCACAAAATTGTTGTAGTGAATAGTGAATTTGTAGGACATTAATGCTTCTCTCAAGTGTAAGTAGTAAAGTAGAGCTTTTGACAGACTGCTTTCTCTATATGCTGAGATTGAATGTGACCAGCACTGAATTTTACCTTTCATTATTCTGGGGTTTGGTACAATAAAACCAATTACTAGGGTTGATTTAATAGTCTGTCCTCTCTTCAGAAATGTGTGACCAACAGCCTTTGACAGAAATAATTTCATAACCATTACTGTCTTTTATCTTTTAGCTGTTTCAGTCATTAAACTGTAACCATGCTGGGGCACTGCTTGAAGGATATTTTTTTAGTTAAATGAATCGACCTCAGTGTTTATTTTTGATAAGCCAAGTACTTATTCTGTTTTTGCTGAACTGCTAAGTTACAGGGATATGAACACTCCAGCATTCATTGTCATGTGGTGATGGAAAACAAAGACACACACACACATACATACATACATATATATATATATATATATGTATACACATACACAATAGGCTTCTCTCGGTTTCTTTCTACCAAATCCACGCATAAGGCTTTGGTTGACCCAAGGCTATAGTAGAAGACATTTGCCCAAGGTACCATGCAGTGGGATTGAACCTAGAGCCACATGGTTGGGAAGCAAGCTTCTTACCACAATTGCCTCTATGACAAATTATTATTTTGTGACATCATTCTCACCACAACAAGCACCACCATCATCACCACATTCACAATAACTAACCATCCTCACCCCATTCACAATCACCTCTATTATCATAACCAATTCCACCTTGATCACTTATGTGTAACACATTGTTTCTTAAATGTGAAACAATTTAATAATCATTGTTTTTGAAAGTGTTGAAGTAGCTTAACTGTTAAAGTATTGGATAGAATGCTTTGCAGTATTTATTCCAATTCTCTGCATTCTGAGTTCAAATCCTGCCAAAGTAATATTTTGTTTTTCTTCATTTTGAGATCTATAGTTAAACTACCCATCCAGGAAGACAGTTTGGTAAAATTATTAGTGCACTGGAAGAAATGTCTAGCAGTATTTGCTATAACCCTTTGTTTTCTGAGATTAAATTCCACTAACAGCCTGCCTGTAGTAGGAGAGAGGGCTTTTGGGATCTGAAAAATAGGGATAGTCCTTCAATGTCAGACAGGGCAGGGCGTAGGGGTTGACTGGAGCAACATCTTGATTGTATCAATAAAATAAATGAACCCTGTATAAAGTGGATTAAATTACTAGGATAGAAAAGCAAATATTGTTCTTTAGTCCTTGGTTATCCCTGACTAAGCAATCATGAGATCAAAAGTTATTATAACTTTGATCTCTGTGTCCTTTTTTTTAATGTTATAGTGTATCTTGACATTATCCAATGAAGCATTCTTTTTTCAAGACCTAAGAGTTTGATTTAAAAGGGGACATTTGGTTGCTATTTCTAGCAAGTCAAAATGCGATTCAAAACTGCTTACCTGTGACGTCACTGCTACAGACTGTGATCTGAATCACAGCAAACAAACTAACTGTAAAAGAAACAAACAATCAAAATTAGAAAATGATAATAACAGATAGTAACATTAAATATACATCTATACATTTACAAATATGTGAAAAAAAAAGGTATATATATATATATAATTTCTTTATTACCCACAAGGGGCTAAACATAGAGGGGACAAACAAGGACAGATAAACGGATTAAGTCGATTATATCGACCCCAGTGCATAACTGGTACTTAATTTATCGACCCCGAAAGGATGAAAGGCAAAGTCGACCTCGGCGGAATTTGAACTCAGAATGTAACGGCAGACGAAATACGGCTACGCATTTCACCCGATGTGCTAACGGTTCTGCCAGCATATATATATAACACATACACATCTCTGTATGTTATCATATTTTAAAGCTGATATTCACACTGCCATTAGCTGAATAGAAATACCAAATTATAAACACAATGAAATAATCATGACAAATTTGTTAGATCTATTGCATTTTCTAACATTTTAAAAATGGAAATGAACAATAGTAATGATTATTATTCAGCAAGAAATATAGATAATAGTTGCAAATGCATTAATTTGAATACTTTCCCCTTGGGAAATAATTGTTTGATAAGGAAAATAATGTATAAGTGTTCCATTAAACACTTGTTCTACCAAGACTTAGGGATTAACCACTAATAATTTTAAAAGTAGTTACTGTATACACATGCAAATATTTGAAATAATGCCAGAAATTATGTGACTTCATTGTTCAGCTATGTTTGGGACTGAAAATATTTAATGTTCTATATGACTCAAAATGAAGCATTATAGTGAAGGTGAAAGCATACATAGGTAATTGGTAAGCTTATGATTTGTAGAGGTGACACATATATACATACACTTACACATGTATAAGTACATATACAGACATGCACATATATATAAACATGCAGACATATACACACAAGCCCAAAATACAGGAAAAGTAAATATAAAAATATTAGAAAAATCTGAAAAAAAAAAGCAATAAGCCCACAAGTGTAACTTGAACCATGTATCCACTGCTTGCTTGGTAGGTGACCACATTACCACAAAAGTAGTGGTGGCATTGATTTGCTGAACTCAAAGAAGCAAATATCATTGTAGTGTTGGCAGAAGGAACAAAAACAACAACTGGAACAATTCAATAATGGTACATTGTCTTTAGTATCAGTGAGAACAACTATGGACAGTATTTCTTGGATAAAGCCTTGTGGGAAAATAGGCTGTCTTGTATCCTATCATAAGCGTTGTACAGTGTGTTTGGTCAAGATACTTAATTATTGACAGACCAGTCAATCTTGCTGTATACAAGTACCATACAGTGCTACAGTTCTTCTTGTTACTAAGAGAAATTCAGTATACTTGACCAGCAGAAGTACTCAGAAATGTTTGCATATTGTATCAAAATAACATAAGACAGTAGGATGTGAATTGTGGGGGAATTTGGCTTCTATTTTAACATGCTGAGACACCATGTAGAGGCTTCCACATTGGCTTATAACATGCATACATACATAAGATGGTAGGTTTTAATTTGAAGGCAATTAGGCTGCTATTTCTAGCATGCCCATAAGTCAGCAGGATGTTTTGAGGATTTGATTTGGTTGCCCTTCTATCAGATCTAGCCATTATGTTGTGGTTCCCCCATTAACTCATAAATGCTTATACATATAGTTCAAGTGAGATTTGTCTACACTTCTATCTGATCAAAATACCATATAGATGCTTCTTTGTTGGCACAAGTACATATACAAAAGAACTTGGTATGATTTGGGAGAGATTTGGTAGTTAATTCTACATACTATGTAGAGGTTCCTTTACTGGCTCATATATGAGATGGTAAGATTCCAGAAGAGACAGATGAGGTATTTACACTTTTCAAGGATTACAAGAATTGAATTCAAATCATTGCTGCTATCTATGAAATTAAATGCTAAGCAAGCTTTTGGTGTAAGATAACTCATATCAATATATATATATATATATATAGTTTTGTCGGTGCTTGCTTTGTAGATTCTGAATGAAATGCAGATACACTCATATACAGATAACTCATATATGTACTTATGTGTGTTTGTGTGAGTGCATATGTGTGTGTGTGTATATATATGTATATATATATATATATACACACACACATAGAGTGTAGGCTTGAAACGTAAAATACTTTTTCATTTTACCAAGTGTCAAACTAATACACTTGCTTGTTGTTCATACACCTGTCTTCGTCTTTTGTTTTTCTATAAATTTCAATACACACACACACTATTTTATTTGCTTTAGTCATTGGGCTGTGGCCTTGCTGGAGCACTGCTGTGTAAGGTTATCTGGATAAATCAACTCCAGTATTTTGGTTTCAAATTTTGGCATAAGGCCAGCAATTTTGGAGGAGGGAGTAAGTTGATTACATTGACCCCCAGTGCTCAACTGGTACTTATTTTATCGACCTTGAAGGGATGGAAGGCAAAGTCAACCCTGGTGGAATTTGAACCCAGAATGTAAAGATGGATGAAATACTGCTAAGCATTTTGCCTGGCATAATTCCATTACTTATATTAAGTATGCTACTCTGTTCTGTTGCTTTCTTTTGCCAAACTATTTCATTACATAGGCATAAAAAAATTAATACAAGTTGTCAAGCAGTAGAGGGACAAAACACAACACACACATACATGACAGATTTCCCGTCAAACAAATTCACAGAGTGGGACTGAACTCCAAACCACATAGTTGCAATCCTTCCATAACTATGAGTATAGTTTAGACAAGAAAAGGGACCATGCTATGATGACCTTTACTAGAAGCACTGTATGAAAAGACACTCTCGAAATGGAATTTGCATTATTTAATCACCTTCATATAATTCACTTTAAAAGTGACAATTGTTCATGAGTGTTTCATAGCAATTCTTTTTTATCACCCTCCTGTACAAAGATAATGATAGATACCAACAACTGTTATAAATTTATTGTTAGTTTTTCTAGAAAAATATCATTTTGAGAATATTTGCGTGAATGATTATGACAGCTATATTTATAAGGGGGAAAGTTAACATTCTTGAGAAATTTGCTTCTTTTAGACAAGCTACAGTTTGTTTTGTTTATTATATGACCATCTCATATATAACCACTGCAAAAACCAGCATCATAAATACCATAATCATCACAATCACAATCAGCACCAAAATTATGATTACAATCACCATCACCACCGTTCCCATCATGGTAATCACTGCTGCTTCAGTCATTGCAATCAGAAGCATGACTACCACCACTGACACATGTGCACACACACACACAATCAAAGAAGGCTATTTATTCGCATTTCATTTCATCAATACACACAAAATATATGCAGACCCACTCATACTCACAAGCACACACACACACACACACACACACACACACACACACACACACACACACACACACAAATGACCAACCAACCATCTTTATTCTCATTTCTTAAACAACATATACATGCAAATAGATGCAGAAACACACATGTACAAATACACATGTATAGAAACGCAAACACACAAACACGCACACACACACACACACACACACACACACACACACACACACCTTTACAGACACGTATAAAGCAAAAATGCATGCACATACAAATCCCTATGAATAAATGCCTATGCTAAGATATAAATATGCATAAACAAATGCATAAATATAGAAAACTATGCATAAAAAACACATGTGCAGTCTGTCTCTCTATTTGTCTGTCTGTCTCATACATACACACACACACACACACACACACACATGTATAAATACTAACACACATGCAACCAATCAACCAAATGTTTTCCATTTCCATTTTTTCGCAACAACCCTACACACTTTTGTACAGAAACAACATACACACAGCCGAAAAAGAACATAAAAATACATACAGTAACATATATGCAAATAAAAAGTGCACATACACATACACATTCATTCTTACACATACATATACATGCATAAAACACATGCTCACACACAGACATACAAACTCATGCTCACAGACATATGCATGTACATTCACAAATGTGCACACACATACATGTGTAACACATGCTCTCTCTTTCTGTCTCTCTCTCACTCACACACACACACATGTACACCTGTCTCTAAAGATTTTTACAGTTTGCATGGATGGATACTTTTGCATATTAAGCTGCTTGAGCTTGAAATAGAACCAGACTGATCTAGCAGTGAGGGAACTCAAGCATCAATAACAAGAAAAAAAAAAAAAATAAAAATAAAAAAACAAAAAAAAAAACACTACGGCTACAACAACAATATTGATTTCTTAGAAAGGCACAAGGTCACAAATCTTTAAGAGAAGGAGGGTTGTTGATTATATTGATCCCCCAATATTTTACTGGTATTTATTTCATTAATTTCTATCCACTTAGTGATAAAAATGAAAGGTAAAGTCAAATTCAGTGGGATTTGAACTTGGAACATATGCAACTAAATACTGCAAGTTGCTTCATCTGACAATGTACTGATGCTGTTACTCCACACTGACCCTCCACCTCTCCTGATGAAAGGATAAAATTTACGTTGTAGATCTGCTATCAGTCAGGGTTAATCATACATATACATATATATGACATCCTCATCACTTAAAGTCTGTTTTATATGCTGGCATGAGTTAGATTAACTGGGATTGGTATACTGGACAGCTGCATCAGGTTCCAGCCATCTGTTTTGACTTGGTTATTATGGCTGGGTGTTTTTGTGTGTCACCAGAATGGGTACCTTTTATGTGTCACTGGCATGGTTGCCTTTTAACAGGTCACAAGTAAAAGAAGAAAAACCTTTAAGAAAAGCCTCTCCTTTTGACAAAATGTGTCACGTGTCTCTGCATGTGACACATTTTGTCTAAAGGAAAGGCTTTTCTTAAAGGAGGCCTATATGGGGTGGGGGTGGGGTGCTGAAAAGTTCTTGGCTTTAAGGAGTTCACAAAAGGCTTGGTTGGAAGCTCAACCTTTCGAGTTCTTTTATAGGGCTTAGAAAAACTGACGGACCACTGCAATAAGTGTGTGCTGAGAAGGGGAATATGTTGAATAAAATCATAATCAATTGATCTTCCTGTATTTTCTTTTACCCAAAATCAGGAAATTTTCAGCACCCCCTCATATAGTCTGACACCAGAATGTTGTGGGCATTGTTGGCAGAATATAGTGATCTTGTACAGGATACCTCAAGGCATCTCATTCAATGTTTTTCAGTTCTGTCTATCCACTGCTCTGGATAAGTACTTTTTTTTTTATCAACCCTGAAAGATAAAGTTGATCTTGCTGTGATTTTGACACACACAGCAAAGGTTTTAACAATCTCATTACATGACTGATAGGATCTTTTATCAACCTAGGAAGGATGATTAAGAAATTTGCTTTGCAAATTTCTTAATCATTCAGTCATATATATATATATATATATATATGTATGTGTGTGTGTGTGTGTGTGTGTGTGTGTGTGTGTGTGTGTGTGTGTGTGTGTGTTAGTCAAACAAATTCTAACATGCAATAATTTTCATATTTTATTTTTAGTATTTTTATCATTTTACAATATTACAAGTACTTTCATGTGTCATAATAATCTTCTAGTAAATATTTATGTAGTACCATTAACAAACAGCTAATGCACTTTGCAGCTGACAACTGTAGTGAAATGATAAAATTTTTTCCTTTAAATACCTTCCAATAGGGCCTAACAAGTTGAAGCTTATGAACACTGTTTTAACCAAACAGTTTGTGGCTTAGTGAGTCACAGTTCGATAAACTGTGTTCAAATTTTGGCAAACTTTATGAGGATAGATTACACACCATGAATGTATTTTTATTCTTTTGTTTCAGTCACTTGACTGGGGCCATGCTGAAGCACTGCCTTTAGCCGAAGAAATCAACCCTAGGACTTATTCTTTGTAAGCCTAGTACTTATTCTATCGATCTCTTTTGCTGAATTGCTAAGTTATTGGGACATAAACACACCAACATCAGTTGTCAAGAGATAGTGGGGGAACAAACACACACATATATACGATGGGCTTCTTTCAGTTTCCATATACCAAATCCACTCACAAGGCTTTTGGTTGTCCCAAAGCTATAGTAGAAGACACTTGTCCCAGGTGCCACATAGTGGGACTGAACTTGGAACCATGTGGTTGGGAAGCAAGCTACTTACTACAGCTGCACCTATGCATAAAGTCCTATATGTATATGCCATGCATCTATTTATTTATAACACAGTCGATTTCTCTCCAGGTATCAAAACCTTGGAAAATATATGATACTCAAAAACAATTTCTTGTTCAACTCTATTAGTTTGATTAGTAATTACATTCTGAAAGATAGTTCCTGGATACCATTGTTTCTTCTTTATAACAGCGTTGTGACTCTCACTGGCTCACTACAATAATTTCTCCATCAAAAGCTAGTGATGACAGACATCCCATAGGGATATCACGAAACTGTACAGTCTACAGCCTAATTATATATAAATAATCGCATATTTGTATTGTGTGACTTACTTCATGTTTATTTCTGCAGCATATTTATCATCTGAGACATATAGTCATTACACTAAATTTTCTAAGTCAACTATTTATTGAATTTTCTTGTGATGTATACAGACTTCACGGGGATGTGTTAAACTTCATGAATATATGTACAAAGTCTCTCTCTCTTTCTCTCTCTCTCTCACACACACGTATATGTACATAGTTATATATATTGTCTGTTGAGATATTTCAGCAAATGTAAAAGGCTTAAAATTATTGGCCTTATTTTAGAAACTTTATTTTGTATGAAGGAAAAAGTTTTTGTCAAAAATCAATACTAAATGAATTAAATGGACATATGGTTATCTCGTTTACTCCATATTGTATAAGTAAGTATGAGGAGGGCAGATGTGTCGAATCAACACAATGTCAGGCGAAATGCCATGTGGTATCTAGTTATGTTGCTTAGTCTACTCAAATTTCACCCATGTAATCAATTGTGCACAAAATTTGAGAATCTGAGGTCTTGTATCTCAGAAATAAAAAGTATGTGCTTGTATATGTGTGCATGTTTTAAATATATATATATATATATATATATATATATATATATATAGGTGCTGGCATGACTGTGTAGTTAGAAGCTTGCTTTCCAACCACATGGTTGTGGGTTCAGTCCCACAGTGTCACACCATGGGCAAGTGACTTCTACTATAGCCTCAGGTCAATTGAAGCCTTGTGAGTAGATTTGGTAGATGGAAACTGATAGAAGCCCATCATATATATATATATATATGTATATAAACATACATACGTACCAGTGAGTGGGCAAATGAAAGACGGGCACTCAACCAATTTATTGGGAGTTACAGGTGGGGATCGAAACAGTTTGATTCAAACTTGGTGATCTTGAGTTTCAAGGCACTTGAAACCCAAGAGTACCAACGGATTCGAATCAAACTGTTTCAATCGATACATGTTTATATATATATATATATATATATATAATATATATATATATATGTAACTAAATTCTGTTTTTAAATGACTTGCTTTGAAGTTTTGCATTCGGTACAATTTGTTTATTTTAGTAGTTTTGACTGCAAGAGTCCCTCCTAGCGTGCGGTACCTATGAATAATAGTACCCTCTATATAATATAAATATATATATATATATATATATATAATATATATATATATATATATATATATATATATATATATATATATATATAATGAAAGAAAGAAAATGAAAAATTATGGATCTATAATTAATTTATTTCTATGATATTATGAGACTGAAAGTTTTTTACAAAATCAATACAAATAAATTATAAAGTTCAATAAAAATAATGGCAGATGCCAATGACCTACATATATCTTTTGATTCATGTCCCTAGGTGATTTGTAATTCTAAGCATTTGGGTATTCTCAAAACCCAAATTTGGGTCAAATGTAAAGAATTGGTCATTATTTCCAACTATGTGGAGCAGAATCTCATCAGGGCTTTATGAGCTAATACAACAGAGGTTAACATATTTCTTGAAAGGATGCAGATGAATTATTAAGAAGTTTAAAAAGTTAGAGACTTTCTGTTTATATGCATCTGTGTGTGTCTGTCCCCCACCACTGCTTGAGAAATGGTGTTGGTGTGTTTACATTCCTGTAATTTAGTGGTTCAGCAAAAGAGATTGATAGAATAAGTACCAGGCTTAAAAGAAAGCCTTGGGGTTAATTTGTTCAACTAAAATCCTTCAAGTTGGTGACCCAGCATAGACACAGTCAAATGACTACTAAAACAAGTAAAAGAATACAAAACTGTATATACACAAACACGCACACACACACACACACACACACACAAACAAAGAACACATTTACACATGGCCACTGAGGTGCTTGCATGGCTGTTAAGATGTTCACTTCCAAAACGTACAGTTTCAAGTTCAGTCGCACAGCACAATACCCTGGGTAAGAGTCCTCAACTCTAGTCACCAAACCCTAGGTTTTTGACAGGCACTGACTTACAGAAATTCCAGCTGAGCATCCATCATATCAATCTCACCAGTCTACATACAATACCCTGTAAAGTTATGGTTACTGCCCCTTCTCATTTGGACCAGCCCTTGAAAAATAACCAACAGAAGATGGAATTGAACAGACTGCAAATTTTAATTTTCATCATTAGCACAAAGCTATAAATGTATGGATGATTAAAGTTATAGTGCATTGATCCTTAATTGATTGAAATTTTCTTCTTAGAGAAAGCAAACAAAAGCCTAATGGTAATTATTAATCTCTGTTAAAGAGAAGCAGGGATAATTTCAAGAAGTTAGAAATTATTCCCTCAGATTCAATTTACATGTTTAAGGGAAGGAAATTCTGATTTTAATAGGTAAATATGGACATATTTCTATCTATTAGACCTCATCAGCATAGCATAGTATACTCAAGCATGATTGATCAGATGGTAAAAACTTTTTACTAATAGAAATGTTCTGAATAATTTGTGGCCTGCAAAATTTGAATAAATGTTTAAGGAATGAAGAAGTAGATTATATAACGTTTTACATTCAAGCTTTTTCTCAAACCCATTAACTAGCTGCCGCTGGGAATTGAAACAGTCATAAAGTCTCATCTTGAGATGCATAGAAGTATATTTAATTTTGGTATATATTTGAAAAATGATTTTTTTCTTTCCATCTATTATTATTATCTACTGTGTCTTTCTCAAGTAGCTCACACTAAACATTTTGATTGATCTTTCTGCCTTAGAATTGAATTCCCACCTCTGTCTGGTTGTCTCTCTTTCTTCTTGTTCCTCTCTCTCTCTCACACAACATGCACACAGACAACACATACAGACATACACAACATACACACACACAATACACATGCAACCTCTCTGTTTTATGTTCTCCTCTCTCCAACCACCACCACCACCACCACACCAAGCTGCAACAATTCAAATTGAACATTAGCAGTTTGTTAACCTCAAGCAAAGATGTACTACAAAGACAGCAAAAATGGCTGTTCATGTTGTCTTTCTCCTTCAGATCAGACTAACAAATTTAGCAGAAGCAAAATAACATAGGTTATGTTAAAACAAACATAAAACTTGTATTTGGGAAGAGCCATTTTTGTCAATAATTAAACATATGAATTGATTCTTCTTATTTTACTTCTTTTTCTCATGATGATAAATTACTTCTTCATTCTTTCATCATTTGGTTATGAGTATCAAAGTCTTTTCTCACACAACGTGACCTGTTCATTGCTCTTGTGGGGCAAAGATCAGTGAATAGGTTACATGACTTTAATAGAAAGACTTTTATTTTTATACTCATGACAAAATAGTGATTTCTAACACAGGAATGAGGTTTTCTCTTTTCTTTTTTTTTTTGAGGGTGACAGAGTATAATAAATAAATTAAATCAGCTCCAGTACTTAACCAGGCAGCAAATTAACAGAATCATTAGAGCATTGAGCAGAATGTTTTGCAATATTTAGCCTAAATCTCTGTGCTCTGAGTTCAAATCCCATTGAAATCAATTTTACTTTTTATCCTTCTGGGGTTATAAATAAAATAACAGTTAAGTTCAGAGGTTGATTCTTCTGTCCTGCTTGGAATTAGCCGCACTGTGAGGTTTGCTGGGGACAACTCATAGCCATTTCTTTCTCTAGAGATGAAGAAAAGTTCAGCAAGGGGTCAGAAATCTCTCCTCAGAGAAAAACTGATATGTTACTGGAACTGTCTAAGAACAGACAAATGTAAAATGGAAATATAGAAAAGTTTTAACAAGTACTTGTTTTATTGATCTCATGCTACTCTTTAGGGATGAAAATTAAAGTCACTACTCTATGGGATTTGTATCTTGCAGTTTACCAATTCTGCCAACCAACTACTCACTTCTTGTGAAGAAATAACAAAAGGAAAATAATTATAACAAAAACAGCAACAATAATAATAACTGTTTCTAACAGGGGAACAAAGTTCAGGATTTTGAGTAAGGGGTTAGTCTATTTGATTGATTGACCCCAGTATTTGACTAGCAGGATTTCAATTCAGAATATAAAGGTCTCAAAGAAATATCCTAGGGCATATTTCTTATGCTCTGATGATTCTGCCAGCTTGCCATCTTAATAATAATAATAATAATAATAATAATAATAATAATAATAATAATAATAATAATGATGATGATGGTGATGATCCTTTTTGCTTTAGGCACAAGTGGCCTGAAATTTGGGGTAACAGGACTAGTCAATTACATCAACCCCAGTGTTTCACTGGTACTTAATTTATCAACCTCAAAAGGATGAAAAGCAAAGTTGACCTTGGTGGAATTTTAGCTCAGAATATAGTGATGGGTGAAATACTGCTAAGCATTTTGTGCAGTGTGCTAGGCACAAAGCCTGAAAATTTTGGGGAAGTGGTTAGTTAATTATATTGACTCCAGTGCTCAGTTGATACTTATTTCATTGATCATGAAAGGGCGAAAGGCAAAGTTACTCTTAGTAGCATTTGAATTCAGAACATAAAGACAGATGAAATGATGCTAAGCATTTTGTCCAGCATGCAATCAATTCTGCCAGTTTTCTGCCTTAATTATGATAATATAATAATCCTTTCTATTACAGGAACAAGGTCTGAAATTTTGAGGGAGGGGGCTAGCTGATTATTTCAACTCAAGTGCATAACTGGTACTTAATTTATTGAGCCCGAAAGGGTGAAAGGCAAAGTGGAATTTGAACTCATAACATAGCAATGGATGAAATACCACTAAGCATTTCATCCAGCACCCTAAAGATTGTGCCTGTTTGCTGCCACCTCAATAATAATAATAATAATGATGATGATGATGATGATAATAATCATCTTTTCTACTATAGGTACAAGCCCTGAAATTTGGCGGAAAGGGATAGTCGATTACATTAACCCCAGCACTCAACTGGTACTTATTATATTTACCCCGAAAGGATGAAAGACAAAGTTCTTTGGCAGTATTTGAACTCAGAATGTAAAGACAGATGAAATGCCATGAAGCATTTTGCCCAGCATGCTAATGATTCTGCCAGCTCACCTTTCTACTAAAGGCACAAGGCCTGAAATTCGGAGGGAGGGGACTAGTTGATTACATTGACCCCAATGTTTCATTGGTACTTAATTTATTGACTCTGAAAGGATGAAAGGCAAAGTCAACCTCAGTGGAATTTGAACTCAGAGCGTAGTGGCAGACGAAATACCGCTAAGCATTTTGGCTAGCATGCTAACAATTCTGCCAAGCCTAGCAATCTGGGGAATGGGCAAGTTGAATACATCAACCCCAATACTCAACTGGTACTGATTGTATCAACCCCGAAAGGATGAAAGGCAAAGTCAGAGTCAATAGAATTTGAACTTAGAATGTTCCAATGGACAAAATGTTGCTAAGCATTTTGCATGGCATGATAACAATTTTGCCAGCTTGCCACCTAAATAATAATAATATTAGACTGGTAATTTTGGAGAGAAGGGGCTAGTTGACATGACTACTTGACTGGTACTTATTTTACTGATCCTGAAAAGATGAAAGGCAAAGATGGACTTGGTGTGATTTGAGTTCAGAATATAATATTGCAAAGCATTTTTCTAACATTCTAACAAGTCTGCCAGCTTGCTGCCCTTGACTTCTGATTTCAGCACAAAATCAGTAATTTTGAAAGGGAGGGGATTAGTCAATATTGTTGATTCTAGTATGTAGCTGGTGCTTTTATTTAATCAGCCCTGGAGGGATAAAAAGCAAAGTTGATCTTGGCAGGATTTGAACCTAGAATATAAAGTACTAGAACAAATTACTGCAAAGCATTTGTATCATGTTCTTATGATTCTGAAAGCTTGCCATCTTAAATAATTTCTGATTAAGTTTGAATTTAACAATTTTAAGAAGTGGACGGTTAGTCACTTAAATTAACACAAGATCTCAACTGGTACTTTATTTTATTAACCCTAAAAGGAGGTAAAAGCAAAGTTGACCATGATGGGATCTGAACTGAGAATGTAAAGATCTGGAATAAATACGGCAAAGTATTTTTCTGTTGCTCCAACAGTTCGACCAATCTACCACAATATTAATAATGACAACAACAATAATAATAATAATCTTCCTTGTACTATATGTACAAGGCCTGAAATTTTGGGGAGGTGGGGTTAGTCAATCACACTGACCCTCATACTTAACACCTACTTTATCAAAATTGATAGGATAAAAGACAAAGTTGACCTTGATGGCTTTCAACACAAATGTAAAAATCTTAAATAAATACTGCAAGGCATTTTTTCCTGATTCTCCAATGATTCTGCCAATTACAAAATATTATTATTATTATTATTAAGGCGGTGAGCAAGCAGAACTGTTAGCATGCCAGACAAAATGATTAGCTGCATTTCATCTGTTTTATGTTCTGAGTTCAAATTCTGCTGAGGTTGTCTTTGTTTTTCATCCTTTCGGGGTTGCTAAATTAAGTACCAGTGAAACACTTAGGGTGATCGAATTGACTTGTCTTCTCCCTACAAAATTTCAAGCCTTGTGTCTATAGTAGAAAGGATTATTATTATTATTAAGATGGTGAGCAAGTAGAGCTGTTAGTATGCCAGACAAAATGCTTAGTTGCATTTCATCCGTTTTTATGTTCTGTATTCAAATTCTGCTGAGGTTGGCTTTGCCTTTCATCATTTTGAGGTCGATAAAATAAGTACCAGTCAAGTGCTGTGGTTGATGTAATAAACTTCCCCCTCACCTCACAAACCACTGGCTCTGTGCCAAAATTTGAAACTATTAATAATAATAATAATAACGATAAATGTATTGGTAACTCACCCATATTTGCTTCAATAGATAATTTCAAATCAAAATACTCATAGCAAAGCAAAAATAAAATAAAACATTAAAGTTATTTATTTATTACCTTCAAATATTTACACTTGTTTTGAGAATAAAAAGTCACTGAAGGAAAATATTTCTATATTATATCTGTTTGTTAAATCTTCATTCTAATTATGCACAGACACACAAGAAACTTAATGACTACAATGGAAAAATCTGTAGTGGTATATACCCTTGTTGATATTATTATCAAATATATATAAATATATATATATATGGCCCGTGCCAGTGGAACGTTAAAAGCACCATCCGAGCGTGATCGTTGCCAGGGCCACTGACTGGCTCCTGTGCCTGTGGCACATAAAAAGCACTATTTGAGTGTGATCATTACCAGCATCGCCTTACTGGCACGTGAAAAACAACATTTGAGCGAGGTTGTTGCCAAGTGCCACTGGACTGGCTCCTGTGCATGTGGCACATAAAAAGCACCATTTAAGCATGGCCATCACCAGAACAGCCTGACTGGCTCTCATGCCGGTGGCACGTAAAAGAACCCATACACTCTTCGAGTGGTTGGCATTAGGAAGGGCATCCAGCTGTAGAAACTCTGCCAGATCAGATTGGAGCCTGGTGCAGCCATCTGGCTCACCAGCCTCCAGTCAAACCGTCCAACCCATGCCAGCATGGAAAGTGGACGTCAAACGGTGATGATGATGATGACGACACACACATGGATGCACAGACACACACGCACATTACACACGGTTACACACATATATACAAGGGGTATGCATGTATATTCACTGAGAACTTTTGCACATGTCATTCAGTACATCACAGCCTTCCTGAATTATATGAAGTCATGAGCATTCTAGAATTATTTCTTATAGCTTGTAATAATGTTTATATAAGAGACAGTATGACAAACACAAAATGCTGTTTATATCATTCATTCCCTATGCATGTTTTTGCCATAGTGGCTATTTTTATTCTCTGTAGTGGATGTACCAGCTGCAATTAGATGCAGATCCACCACTGTTCTTTGCGAGGAACACTTCATTGCATTATGCTGAAGTGCAGGTATGGCTGTGAGGTTAAGTTGTTTACTTCCAAACCATGAGGTCTAGTGTTCGTTTCTACAGCATGACTCCTTAGGAAAGAGTCTCAGACTATAGTCTTGAGCTGACCAATGAACTTTGAAGGAAATTAGTGGATGGAAAATTACAAGTGAGCCCTAATTATAAGTGCAGATATGGCTGTGAGTTTAAAAAGTTCACTTCCCAATCACATGGTTTCAGGTTCAGTCCTACTGTGTAGCACTTTGGGAAAGTATCTTGTACTATAACCCCTGAGTCATCCAAAGCCTTGGGTTGATTTGGTAGATTGAAACTGAAAGAAACTCAGAATATATGTGTATATGTATGTGTGTATTTGTGTATCCTTGTTTTGACATTGTATGATAGTTGTGAGTGTCACTGTCATACAAGCGGTGTTATTTGTTTCTAGTCTTCCATGAAAAAATGTCCAGCCAAAGGAAAATATTAGCTTACATGGAAACAGGTGAAGGTTGGTTACAGGAAAAGCATCCAGGTGTATAAAATCTCACACAACAATTTTCCTCAGACACATGCAAGCAAGGAAATGTGGGCATTGAAGAGTGATAATACATACATGTATGTGTGTGTGTGTGTGTGTGTGCATGCGCATTTGGGTGTGTGTGTGTTTCTTCTTTTATGTTGTATGCTTTTCATTGTTGTCTGTATTTATGTCCAATATTTCAGCAGTGTGATAATTGTAAATTGCTGGAATAAGTACCTGGCTTAAAAAGAAAATAAATAAATATCTGTGGTGAATTTGAATGATTGAGACTTTGCAAAGTGGTGCCCCTGCATGGCAACAGTCTAATGACTGATAAAAGTAAAAGAGTATAAATGTACATCTTTTATTTTCTCTTTCTCTCTCTCTCTCTCTCTCTCTCTATCTATCTATCTATCTAACCTATCTATCTGTCTGCCTGTCTGTCTTTTAATGCATACACACATGTACACACATATTATATCCTTTTCCTTTATGATTAGTTTTCATTTTCACTTTATTCTGTAAATTCTTTTTTATTGTCTTATTTCTTGATATTGTTTTATATGTACGTAACATTTTTATTCCATATTTCATCAATATGTATTTCTACATGTAACTGTCGATAATTGCATTATTAAGCATCTCTGCATGTCTGAATTTTTATGCTTTTGTTTGTGCGAATTTCTCAGCATGTGAGAATCTTTTCATATCTGTATGTGCGTGTGTGTATGTATCCAAATGATTGTTTCCGTGTATAAGATTTGAAGTTTCTGTTTGTATGTTCATGCACATAACATATCTGTATATGCATGTGTGTGTGAATGTGTGTGATTGCATCTGAATGAATACACCTATTGTGTTTGTATGTATGTGTGAATATGAATAATATAAGATCCTGTAAGAATGCATGTGTGAAGATATCTGTATTTGCAAATCTGTATTTGTATGTATGTATGTGTATGTATGTGTATGCATGAAATATTAATGATATTAGTCTAAATGAATATATATATATATATATATATATATATATATATATATATATATATAATAAGCATACATTTGTGTGTGTGTGAGCATGGGAAACTGCTCATATTCTGTACTATATGCATATGCAAATGTATATTTATGTAGGAGTGCAAGGGACTCAGTGTGTAAAGGTGTGGCTGTGTGGTAAGAAGCTTGTTTCCCAACTACATAGTTCCCAGTTCAGTCCCATAGTATGGCTCCCTGGGCAAGTGTCTTCTACTATAGCCTTGGGGCCAGCCAAAGCATTCGTGAGTGGATGTGCGAGACAGAAACTGAAAGAAGCCTCACTCACACACACACACACACACACACACACACACACACACACACAGAGTCTTTGGTTAGTAAGTGTTATTTTCAATTTCCTTCTTTCAATAAATCAAAGGAAATGCATGCTATTCCCTTCAATCTTTGCTTTTGTGACCTGGACACCAATGTTTTGAAACTGATCTGTTTTCCATTACATTTCATAGAAATTCAGTGTTGAGTTGCTGAAGCAGAAATACCATTATAGCAAATATTCTGTTCAGTACTATAGATTTGCTTGTCAGTTGCTTGACCTTAATGACTTGAGCATGGCAATATGTGGCTGACAATATGTGCATCTCTGATGATGGGCAGAAGAAGTTGGGGAGCATCATAACCATGTGTTGAGAAGGGTTCTTTGGGTTTCAAATAAATGAAACAAAAGTTTGAAGGAAATATTTGTAATTTTTCATACTCTCTTGAGGTAAGCAAATAGGAAATAACAATTGCTACCCAAGGACAAAAATCATGTTGCACAGTGTAATTCTATGAACAGACAAAACTGTTGAGCAAACAACTGAATGCTCATCATTGAAACAGATGGAGAACCATTTCTGTTTTGTTTATTGCCTTTTTTGTACCTTGCGTATACACATGAGAATTTTTAGTTGTCTGTACATGTAGATATATGTTTGCAGGAGAGAGAGAGAGAGAGTGTGTGTGTGTGTGTGTGTATGCACATGTATATTTGTGTATTCACATGAGCATGTGAAAGTGCGTGCTTGCGTCTGTGTGTGTGTGTGAGTATGATGGTGAGCAAGCTATTAGCTGTGAGTACAGGAGATAATATGTCTTTAATATGTTAAATATTGATTAAGTCTTACTGTATTGCTTGCTGCCATGAGCAAAGAAAGAAAAACAACCCACAGACATATGAGAGAGAGAGAGAGAGAGAGAGAGAGAGAGAGAGAGAGAAGAGAGAGAAAGAGAAAGAGAGAGAGATATGTGGAGAAGCAGGAACTGTAGAAATAGTGATCTGGTTTGGGGGCAGCGGGTTTAGTGTAGAGTAGAAGGGTGAGTAGCTGAAGAGGTAGTCTATAAAAGGTGGCGATGATAATGGCAGAGTGTAATAGTGCAGTTTATATGATGATGATGATGATGAAGATGATAGTGAAAATGAATAATGATGAAGAGTTATAGGGCTGTTCACCAGAAGATGATGATGATGTAGATGGTGGTGATAGAGAAAGGAGAATTGGAGAAGAATGATGATGGAGATGGTGTAAGCAACTAAAACAATGGTGATAAGGGTAATAGCTTGGTTCAAATGATAATAATAATGATGATGATGGAGGTGGTGATAGTACTGGTGGTGAATGGTGATGATGATGATAATGGCAATGATGAAGGCAGTGATTAAGTTAATATTGCCGTTGCCACTGCTGCTGCTGATGGTGTTAAGTGTGGTAGAGGTGGGGTGTTTGTGGTTAACAGCAAAGGTGTTTGGTGTTGTTGTTGTAATTACTGTAGTTGAGGATGAGGTGGTTGTTGTTGTTGTTGGTGGTGGTGGTGGCGGCATCGGTTTTTGATTTCTTTGATACCACAAGGAAATTCTTCGAAAGACACGAGGAAGAAAATGCTGATTGCAAGACAAAACTAAAGAAATGAATTGCATTGGTAATGGCAGTGGAATGCCGGTAGCTTGCTACACAGAACATACTCATCCGATTGACAAGGAAAGAGGAAGAGGTGGAGAGAAGAGTAGGAAAATATAGGAAAACAAACAAAATAAACGAATAAACCATATTAACAATAACATCAATAATAATAACAATACTAATGGTGGTGATGATGATAATGATGATGACAACCAG
Organism: Octopus sinensis; assembly: GCF_006345805.1. NCBI lineage: Eukaryota > Metazoa > Mollusca > Cephalopoda > Octopoda > Octopodidae > Octopus > Octopus sinensis. The sequence goes on along the minus strand of NC_042997.1, from coordinate 86,198,571 downwards.
GGCAACAACCATGTCATTGCAAGATTAATACTTCCCCAAGAATCTGGTTTAATGAACTTGTTATATTTCTGATCTTTTATAGGTCTTTTAGTTTTGCTGTTTCCACTTGCTACCCTTTTCTTCATCAAACTATTTCTCTGCCTGACTCTCTCTCTCTTTCTCTTTATATATATATATATATATATATGTGTGTGTGTGTGTGTGTGTGTGTGTGTGTGTGTGTGTGTGTGTGTGTGTATGTATATGCACACATGCACATACACACAAATATATGCCTGTATGTATATACATATACAACCTATTTAAAAAATTTTTTTTATTTCTAACTGCCATGCTGGCATATTTAATTCTCAAATAACTTCCTTCACGTACACACCATTTCCTCTCTGCTGAACACCTGAACATACCTGCACACTCAGAAATTTACACACTCACACATTCATTACTGCTTTTCTGTCAAACATCCATTTCCTAACCAATTCTCTCGCATCGCCTATCACTGTCACATCATAAGAACCTCTTTGCTGAATGCATGTTCAGATTTTGAGACAAGAAGACACCAGAAATGTTGCACATTTAGCATGCACAGACTACCCACTAATCATTCATTCCTCTATGTGGTAAATACTGAAATTAGATTAAGCCAATGAGGAAACCTCAAAGTCATCACCTGACCTGCTAGAAATTGCAGTCATATTTTCTTTAAATATCCCATCTCCACCAACTCACGAATGGCCATATTGGATAATGTAGCCCTGGGTTGCACATAGGAAAAATTTGGGATGATCAGAACTGGAATGTCTTTGAATCATAGGACTGCTAGGTCAATAACTCAAGGTCAAAGAACAACAATAAAATTAAAATTTTATTGATCCTCTGCTCTCTTTTCTATTGAACTCAGTGTGCATATGTGTATATACATTTTACGCTGTTAATCTTTTTCCTTGTTTCAATCATTGGACTGTGCTCTGCTGGAGCACGTCTTTGGAAGGGTTAGTTGAACAAACTGATTCCAGTACATATTTTAAAGCTAATACTTACTTTATTGGTTTCTTTTAATGAACTAAGTTATGCAAATGTAAACAAACCAACACTGGTTGTCAAGTAGTGTGTGGGGGACAAATACGAAAACATACATCCACATAAACAGACACACACATGTATACACAATAGCTTCTACACAGTTTCACTTTAGCCAGACATCTTTAGCCAGCCCATGGCTGTAATAGAAAATATTTGCTTAAAGTACTATGTAGTGTGACTGAACCTGAAATCATGTGGTTGCATGTTATATATGCACACAGGCATGGCTGTGTGGTTAAAAAGTTCACTTTGCAATCAAGTGTCCTTAAATTCAGTCTCACAACATGCCACCTTGGGCAATTGTCTTCAACTATTATCACAGGCCAACCAATACCTTATGAATTAAATTGGAAGACAGAAACTGCATAAGTATATCTACCTACCTACCAGTCTACCTATCTATCTATCACAGACGTATGCAAACACACAAAGACACATACACACACATATGTTTGTTTATGTTTAAGCCTGTGTGTGTGTATTCTGTCACTAATTAAAATCCAGCAACATTTCACTGAATATAACTCAAATTAACTCAATCATGAACTAGAAAATGATATTTGTATAAAAGTGCACATATTAATTCTCATCTTAATCTGATTTCAATTGACATGATACTTAGAAAAATAAACCAAATAATATATTGTTTTATAAATTAGTTTTGATTTTTAATTGCTCATATTCATATACCTTGACATTAAATTTGCATTTATTCTGTACATAATTTACATTTTCAGTTTTAATTAATATCATTAACATCTGGCAGAATATGTAGATGAGAGAGTAAAATAGTATATGGTATTTTATTATGTATCTTATTTTCTGAGCTCAAATCCACCCACCTGAGACTAATTCTGCATATGATGACCTCTCTAATAGATAAAATAAAGGGGCTAATCAAGTACTACAACTTATTTCATCACTGTACACCCGACCCAAGTTCTAGCTTTGTACACACATTTTTATTAACAGTAGTGGGAGCAGGCAGAGCTGTGGTTGTGTGGTTCAGAAGTTTGCAATGCAGTCACATAATTCTGGGTTTGATTCCAATGTATAACACTTTGGGCAAACATCATCTTAATCTATAATTGACAGAAGCCATGAGAGTCAAATTTAGTTGACAAAATCTCAACAACTATATTTGAATGTGTGTTCATATGAGTGTACATGTGTGTGTGTGTGTGTGTGTGTGTGTGTGTGTGTGTGTGTGTGAATGACTATATGTATATTGGTAAGGGTTGGTAGAACTGATTCAGCAGACAAAAAATACCCTACTTCAGTCATGGACAACCAGTGGCAAGCGGGACTTCCTGAATGGCATGTTTAACGAAGAATTACCTTTAATTATTTTAGTAGTGTAGCCTTACTTACGATGAGCCATATCTTATGCAACCTACTGATGCCTGCACTGTTTCCAACCATCTCAGTTACTTCCCCTATGCATTGAGCTCAACTTTGCTGTCCTATCTGATTGAGCTTATGAGGACGATAAAATAAGTTATCATATAAAGTACAGTCATGAAATGTAAAGAGCCAGAATAAATACAGCATTTTTTTTTGTTACTCTAAGGACCCGCAGTTTTTAATAACAACAACACTATTAACAGTGATTTGTGATTTAGGCACAAGGCCAGCATTACTGGTGGGAGGTACTTTGTTGATTCCATTGACCCCAGTACTTGACTGATACGTTATTTTATCAACCCTGAATGAATGAAAGTTGACCTCAGTGAGATTTGAGCTCAGAGTATAAAAAAAGCAGAAGAAATTCTATTAAATATTTTGTCTGATGCACTAATGATTCCCCCAGTTCCTTGCCTTAATAATAATAATAATAATAATAATAATAATGGTTTCCAGTCCAGGCATAAGGCCAGCAATTTTGAGGTGAGGGGATTAGTTGATACCACTGATCTCAGTACTTTACAAGTATGTACTTTATTTTATTGATCCCAGAGGGTTGAAACGCAAAGCTGATCTTGACAAGATTGGATCTCAGAATGTTAAGAGTCAGAACAAAACATCACAAGGTATTTTTCTGGACACTTTAACAATTCTGCTATCTACCGTCATTATCATTATTTTTGCTACTAATCATCATTATTTATTAACGTTTACTTTTCCATGTTTGCATGGGTCACACAGAATTTGCAGAGGCAAATTTTCTAAAGTAGGATACCCTTCCAGTTACCAACCCTCACCAGTTTCCATGCAAAGTAATGTTTTCCAGTGACCAGATAGGTTTTTCATGGAAAACTGGAAATAAACAACATGGCTTGAATGAAAATGATACTCATTTACAATCATCACATGATGTGCAGACAAGGGTACACCTACCCACAAATTTATGTGTCTTATTTATCTACCTATCTATATGAGTGTATTTGTGTTTCTGTTTGTCTCCATTCCCACCCCTTGACAAGCAGTGTTGGTTTATTTACAACCTCATAACTTAGTGTTTTTGCAAAGGAGACCAATAGAGGAAGCAGCAGATTTAAAAAAAAAGAATGTGTGCTTGGGTGAGTTTCTTAAATCCTTCAAGGCAATGCTCCAGCATGGCTGTAGTCCAATGAAAGAAACAAGTAAAAAATAAAAGACAAAGACACAATGACAACCAAAACTAAAACGAGGGAAAAGTTTTTTGTAAATATGATTTATAATCTCTTTCATTATAATATACACATTATAAAGACTTCATAATTAATTTCTTTCCTTATCATAAAGAAGATAAAAAACATTGGAAGAAATAAAACAGCAAATAACAAAGATGAATGGATGAAGTCAATTGGGTGATTAGCCTGATTGATGAATGTATTTGGTTTAGGAAAAGTCAACCAATTGACTCTATTTATCACACTTGTATGAGATGAGTAAATATTAAAAGATTGATGTAAGCATGTGTGTGTATATGAAAGTACGGAGAGTCTAGTGATGGTATTTATACTGTAGTAAGCTACAAGTTGTTTTGTTGTTACTCTTTAGTCCTAGCTCTGATCAAACAGACCTAGCATGAAAGACAGTCCAGAAATGGTGTATCCTCAGAATCTATTATCTCATGTTCTTTTTATGATTTTCTTTTTTAAGGACAGTAGATTGCGATCTGAAGAAGATTTGGCTATTCCTTTTTCCAAATAGTTGCTGATGTTTAACCCCAGGTTATAGAAAAATAGTTCCTGAGGATCAAAATATAAGTTACAGTGACATGAAGGACATACTTGCTTATAATATGAAAAGGACTCATGGCTTCTGTCAATTATAGATTAAGATGATGTTAGAACCCTTTTAAAATATATGCACAATAGACCAGATATTATTATTGGGAATGGTGTTGACTAAGCAGACCTATGATCAAAGATGTTACAGCTGTATTATTAAGACCATAGAGTATAATTTGAGGAAGATTTGGCTACTATTTCTATCAGGTTGAGCTATCATATAGAGACTACCTTGTTGGCTTGTAGTCTTGAAGTAGAATGAGCCTCTGGTTAAAGTTTTATTCTAATTCCTTCAAGTTTTAAGCATTTAAACTTGCCATATCTAACCAAAATACTCAACTTCTTTTATGTTCAAACTGGCCAGATCTGGCGTCTCACATCAACCCTATTATATCTTTCTAAAATTTAACAGTTACCTCTTCAAAATCTCAAAGCTACAATGTAATTGATCATTGATCATTACAACATAATTAATCATTGATTAATACAAAACAATGTGAATAAATAAGCATTACTTTTGACAGGATAATGTGAATGCTAAAGGGAGGGTTAAAGTGTTAATGTTTTTCTGAAAAGCATGAACATCGCAACATCTGATCAAAGAATGTAATTTAAGGTACACTAAAACCTTTGATCTTCAATAAATTGAGATTGATAAAAATGAGCATCAGACAGACATCAGTAGGATGTGAATTACATAACGATCCTGTTACATTTACTTTATTCTTTTTACTGGTTTTAGTCACTAGACTGCAGTCATACCTTCAGGGGTTAAGTCAATGATATTGACCCAGTGCTTATTTCTAGATCTGGTACTTAATTCATCAAACTCTGTTTGTCAAACTGTAAACAAAGAGCACCTGTTGTTAAACAGTGGTAAACAAACATGCATGTAAATGTGTTTGATGGATTTCCATACAAGTTATGTCAACAAAATTTCACTCACAAGACATTGGTGTTGACCTGAGGTTATGCTAGAAGATACTTGCCCCAAGTGCCATGCAATGGGGCTGAACTTGACATCAGCTGGCTGCAAAGTGATTTTCTCAACCACAAAGCCATATGTGCACCTAACTAATTTGCAGAGATAAAAATAACACAGTTAATAAATAACCATAAAAATATGAATGAAACAGCTAAGTAAATCATCGAATGAAAGAAAGAGGGAATGACAGAGCTGAAGTGTCAAAAACAAAAAAAAAAAAGAACAAAAAATAACCTTGGGGTATTTAGTTCTGTGCTAGTTATGCCCCTTATTGCTCAGGATGACTCTGTTCTATCTTGAGATCAATCAAATAAGTATCAGGTGGCATACAAGTACTTATATAGCAGCTGAAAGCTCTTGATTGAGAATGACAGTAAATACCCCAGCCACAGTGTAATGACCGAGACCAATAAAAGCATTAAACAAAAACTATATAATAAATGTATAAGTATATATATAAACATAAATGTATACATCTTAAAAAATAAGCTGTCTATATATGAAGAACAGAAAAACATTCAGCACTGAAAGTTAGTCTTTGAGTGCAACCATGGTTGTATAGTCAAGAAGTTTGCTTAACTACCATGTAATTCAGGGTTCAATACCACCTCATGGCACATCTTGGGTTGACCAGTACCCTGTTAGTAGAATTTGAAAGACTGTGCAGAAGGCCATCCAATGTTCACCCCACCCCCACAGACACACCTCTCTACCTTTCTGTACATGTTTGTTTGTATGTATGTATACCTTTGGGAAGGCATGAATAAATATATACTAAAATTCCCATGAGAAGAAGTTTCTATAAATGACCCAAAGATATTCTTAATGAAAGTATATCTGATTTAATAAAGCATCACTTGATTTCTCTTGGAAAGCTGATTTTCACGTGTGAAATTAAATTGTTTTCCTCTACTTTTATAGCTGTCCAATGTGTAATGGAATGCACTCTCCTACAGATATGAATTTAATATGAATAATATATTTCATAATTTAATTGTGTAAATTGGCATATACCAAATTCAAGAGTATTGACTAAAAATATGGAATTAAGTGAAAATGATAACAATTTTATTTTATTTGAAGCTATTATCATAGGATCTATATTTATAGTTTTGATAGTGCTGTCTTTGTACTTCAGAATGATCGCACTCTTGCAATGTGGCTTGTTACTCATGATATATATATATATAAAGATAGGCTTCCTCATATATATACAGATGTACTTGTGTGTGCTTGCATGTGTGCATCATGTACCAATGTGTAATACCATCAGAAATGCAGTGAATTACAGATTGGTCTGTTAGAATTCAGTAACCAATGATGCTATCATTTGCAAATTGTTATAGAATAAAAATAAAATTTTTGAAAAATCTAAAGAATGACATAAGGGAGATTTTCGTTTCCAAACAGTAAAGAAACTACTAACAGTTTATAACTGAAAACTTGATTTTAATATTTCTGTCTTTTATTATTTAGCTTATTCTAATTATATCATCATACATGTTCTCAGTTCCCATCAGAAAAATTCATCTGATTTTATCATAACTTTCAGTTGAATTCAAGAGATTTCAACTTGGTTGAAGTTGATGTTGATATTGTTTTGTTATGTAAATTAATACAGCTGAAGGTTAGTCACTTAAAATATTAGGTTTGAAATTTAAGATATTCTATTTCTTTTACAGACTGATTATTAAACAGAAAATAGAAATGGAAAGTAACTGAAATGAATCAAACACCAAAACATTTACAGAGAAACATTACCTTTATCATTAAAGCAGCGTTTTGGTTTTAGTCTAAAATGTAACTTTAGATAGTGCTAGAGATAGTATTGATGTAAATAGAGTTGAAGAAAATGAAGATGATAATGACAATGATACGGTATAGAAATAGAAGCAGGGTTTCGTTATATAAATTTTTATTGTTATAAAAGTCATAAAGTTTGTTTTGGCTTCTTTTTCAATTTACAAATGCTTAGAAAAATGGTCTGTTATCATACATTTTGTTATTGATGGTTCTGCACATAACAAATAAGTAAATAATTCATATGAAACAACAAATTATATAGGCAAAAGTAAAATATATAAATAAATCTGCCAAGAAGAAGCAAACAAAAAAAAAAAAGGGAAGAAACCATAAGCAAACGTCTTGTGCAATAAACTTTTCAGAAACCATATATTTTGATTATGCTTGAATAAGTACACACATTTCATTAGATATGCTACACTGAATTTTGTTGGATGAATACAAAATAACAGTTTCTTAAATAGATAGGCCTATTGAAAGAAAGTTAAGAATTTCTTTGCTGTAAATGTTATTTTGTGGAAAAGTTAAATATTTTATGCAAAGGATTGTGAGTTAGTAAAAGTGGTTGCATACTAAAGGTTTCTCTTATTCCTCTCAGGCTCCACTCAATCATTCTCACCCTCTCTTCTAAAATGTGAGTTGTCATGCAGCTCCTCTACAGCAAGAAACCTATTCTGCTCTAGCCCTTTTCTCTCACACTTTTACCCATATTTTACCCTACTCAGCTCCTAGCATAAAGTTGCAAATAAATGAGGGGTTCATAGTCTAGCAAACTGCAAAGCAGCCTTACCAGAAAAATAACCAGTACAGTTGTAAAGTGGTTGGCATTAGGAAGGGCATCCAGTCATAGAAACCATGCCAAAGCAGGCATCAGAGCATGAAGCAGTCTTTAGGTCCATCAGCTTGTGTCAAACCATCTAATACATTCCGGCATGGAACGTGGATGATAATGATGATGTTAATGATAAATCTTCAAGGGCATATTTTTCCTTTTATCCTTCCACACATTCGTAAAATATGTATCATTAATGTAAAATATGTATTTTACATTACATTAGCTTGTTGATCAAAATGCCTTCCAAATGTGTTCAAAGTGCAGGAATATTTAGCCATTAGGCTGCCTACAAAATTAAATCCATGAACTACTAAGACTCAAGTTGCTGAGTCTAAGACTCAAGTTGCTGAGTCTAAGACTCAAGTTGCTGAGTCTAAGACTCAAATTGTTGAGGTAATTTCTGTTACATGAGTGATTTGATTATTGCTGAAAGTGGTTTTGATTGAATATAGTAGCTAGAATTTAGAAAAATGGGCTAGAAGCTCAGGCAGCTGTTATATGTGTTGGCAACTATAGAGTTTTTTTCCTGAGCAAAATTCAGTGTCTGCAATAGATGTGTAATGAATGTAAAGCCACATAGCAGTGAGACATTGATATTGAAGAAGGAGGTAGGAGAGAAGTGTAGTAAGACTAATTTATTGGATGTGTAATGTTAACTCCTTTAATCCAAAACTACCTGAGACTGTTTGCACTAAAATGTTAATATTTGAATTAAAATCTTGATCAATATCTGATTAAAACATAAACAACATGGGTTGTGCTGTTAGGAAGCTTGCTTTCAGAAGATGTGCTCGTGGGTTGAGTCTCACAGTAGGGCACTTTGTCTTCTACTATAGCCCCAGGCTGACCAAAGCCGTGTGAGTGAATCTGGTTGATGGAAACTGAAAGTAACCCATTGTGTATATATGGGGGTGTGTGGGGTGTGTGGGGTGTGGGGGTGGGGTGGGGGTGGGGTGTTCCTGTGTTGACAACTAGTGTTGGTTTGTTAACATCCCTGTAACCTAGTGGTTCAATAAAAGAGATCTTTAGAATAAGTACCTGGCTTAGAAAATAAAGCACCTGGGTTGATTTATTCAATTAAAGCCTTTAAGTTTGTATCTCAGCATGGCCAGAGTCCAATGACCGAAACAAATACAATATCAAAGATGAAGATATTGTATGATTTCAGTTGGTTGGCACCAACATAATATATGACTATATAGATTTACAAATAATTTGCTAAAACTTACTTTAAAATGTTGACTATATTGAAAAATAATTTAAACACATGGGTCATCTACTCATTAGGAATACAATCATGAAAAGGTTTAAGGTTATATTAGTTGAATTGTTGAAGAGGACATTATTTATTTATTTCCTGGTGGGATTTGTTGTGTAGAATTCCAATATAACCTAATTAACTACACTGAATATAATGATAGTATTTGAAGATACTGAAAGCTTAGCTCCCCTCCCAACCACAGGCACATAGTTTAAGTACACTACTATCTACCTTCACTTTGCTAATCTCTCAAGTCATTAGACAGTTTGAGTTACTTTAATGTAAAATTAGTTAAAAGGCTTTTGAATTGTGTATCTAATCATGCACAGATACTTAACATACACACACGCTCACATAAACACTCATCCATAAATATGTATATATATGTATATATATATATATATGAATATATATGCCTATATAGAAATATATGTATATATATATATATATATATATATATATATATATATACAGAAAGAGAGAGAGGGGGGAGAGGGAGAGAGGGAGAGAGGGAGAGAGAGAAAGAAAGAAAGAAAGAGAAAAATCACAAGAAATAATTATCATAACACAACATCAATACATTGTGACTTCTTATTTGACCATCTTCCAGAAGAAGGAAAGGCTAAGCTATCTCTGACAGAAGCCAAATTCAGAATTGCAGACTTCCTAATTCTGGCACTCTACTGCTGACCTTACTTGTCATGGCTGTAGAATTTTTGATGAGTTACTAATTTTCCACAAGAGCAGTTCCCAAGTGTTATTCACATCATGACAGAAAATATAGACTATATAAATGAATTCTAGCTCAACTTTCAATGCTCCCCACTATTGTGGAGCAGGAGGTAAGCACTAGGAACATTGAGTTCTAAGTTTTAATTTTTGGTTTAAACCAGAGGTTCTTAACTGGGATCTATATAAGATTTTGTCATGAAAATTTATATGTAATAAACCTGGTTTAGTGCAAGCAGTCTCAAGTAGTTTTGGATTAAAGGAGTTAACTTTACACATCCAATAAATTAGTCTTACCACATTCTACTGTACACAAAATATAAAAAAATTTTTATACAATTCCTAATCATATTTAAATATAAAAATACAGTAAGCTTGTTTTTTATACACATCAGATGGCTATGTAAGCTCAATAGAGTAAAATAAGAATCAAAGGGGTCCATAGGAAATAATGGTTGAGAACCACTGGTTTAAACAATTCTGTTCACTGGGCCTGCACCCTTAACACTGGGTAGGGTTAAGCATAGATGGCACATCTATTTGCAATAAGTCCAATGAAAGAACTTTTATGTGCTCATTCAAACAACTAGAAATAGCAGCCAGATCTACTTATTTCTTTACTGCGCACAAGGAGCTACAATCAGAGGGGACAACAAGGACAGACAAATGGATTAAGTCGATTATATCGACCTCAGTGTGTAACTGGTACTTATTTAATCAACCCCGAAAGGCTGAAAAGCAAAGTCGACCTTGGCGGAATTTGAACTCAGAACGTAGTGGTAGACGAGATATCGCTAAGCATTTTGCCCGGTGTGCTAACGTTTCTGCCAGCTCGTCACCTTGTAGATTTGGCCTAGCAGCCAAGGGGTATAGTAGAAGACACTTGCTTAAGGTGCCATGCTAGAAATATTAACCAAATCTTATCCAAATCACACCTTACCACAATGGAAATGAGAACACATTGGATAGCCCTAAAACAACAGGGTTGTCATGATTGGCCTTTGATCATAGGTATATTTACTCAGGATTGGTATAATTGTTGTGGCTGTTGTTTCAATCCCTATTAACGTAATGCAAAAATAAAATCAAGGTAGAATTTTATATCAAGACATAGATGTGATTGAATGAAATCAAATACTGAAAACATAAAGGCTCAATCAATTTTCTTGAAGTTACTCCCTACACTCCTCTAAGTTTCCATTAACTCATATGCATTGTCCCTCACTTTTCTATCCCTATCTACTATTTGCTACATTCACCGCACAATCCTAACCAGCCTTTACAGTCATCACTTACTTTCCCCTACCTTCCCTTGATTCATATTTATCATGGAACCCATCACTCTCAACTCTTCCTCATTCAGAATATTTGTCTCCCCACCTCAACCTCATCTCTGAAATCTCTTGCTTGCTCCATACACTCTAGTAACCTCTACTCACCCACTCATCCACTCCTTCCTGCTCTTCTGACACCCAAAGTACTTTCACACCTCATCACCACCATCTTTATCTTTCTTTCCATCTCCATCCCAATTATTAGCACCCACTCTTGTATAATGTAACTAACCTTGTATCTTCTCTATGCAGGACACAGTCCTTCTCATTAGATCCTGTCAATCCATCTATCCCATATCAGCATGGAAGATGGATGTTAAAAGATGATGATGATGATGAACTGCCGTTAAGGGCACATTTACATTCAAAAGTGTTCTAGTGTGGCCTTCCTCTTTTAAAGTAGCAGGGTGTGATTTGAGGATATTAGGCTGCTATTTCTAGCAGATCCAGAGACCTCATATATGTTCCCAAATAGAACTGTTAAACAACATATAAATTATGCTTGTTGTTTAACCCTAGGTTAACCCTGAATAAGCAAAACTATGATCAAAAGACATTTGAACCTTCACCAGCTTGTCTTTTTACAAGTATTTATGATTGCTTTCCATAGTTAAGGCATAAGACATGATTTGATGAATAGCTGACAACTATTTATAGTAGGTTTGAGTAATAAATATACAGAGGCTTCTCTTTGGCTTATTACACCACACACATACACACACACATATATGTATATGAAGATCTGATTTTTAGCCATTTTACTTCATGTAACATTAATCTTATATTTATGGTTGGAGACTAGATTAATAACAAGGCTCTCAAATACATTAAAACAACGTGTATTTATATAAAATGTTCTCTTTTAATGGCCAAAATGTCAGTTTACCAATTTAATTACAATTGACAGACATTTATGGTAAATAATGTTTAAAAACAAAATCTATAGATTTCCTTTGAGAATCTACAGAATATTTACCAAATGCATTTGGTTTATTTGCTTTGTCCTACAAAATACAAAGGAAGGAAAATAATTGTCATGGATCTAGTTTCCATGCATGCCAGACTTTATTGGATGGTGCTTGCAAATCCATAAACATTTGTAGTAATTGCTGGAGCATATATTTAACAAATGAATGCTTTCTCCATAGTCAACATCACACCCATGAAATAAAATTACAGTTGATGTTGTTTAGTTTGATTCAAAAACCTAGTTTGATGTTGTTTAGTTTGATTCAGGAAGTAATTCAAGCAACATATCTTAAGAGTGGCTATTTGCTTAATGTTAAAGTTATGGCTGTATGGTTAGGGTGCAGGCAGAGATTACAGAGCAGGTCTATTGATCAGGTAGAGGCTCCTTCATTGGCTTGCAGTATTTGAAATATAAGATAGAATAACTCAGATAATTTAGAAGTAGAGTGAAAATATACGATGGACTATAACAGCGGCAAATGTAGGCTCTTTATATTAACACACTAACATTTCACGTCTTCTTTTATCATCTTTGTTTCTCTTTTGTCGTTTTTATTTTTACTTTCAGGAAGAATAAGTATTGCAGAGTGCTGTTTTGGAAAGCATGTATTTCACATTTACAATTCTTCAAATGAAAGAAATAATGAAAGTAAAAGGGAGATGTCACATTTACACTTGACATTTAGCTAAAATTTTCGTATTTCACAACCAGCATCCCAGCATTCTTCTCAAGGTTGCTATGATAGGAGGATGGTTATTGGTTGTATTGGGTTGTTTCTGTGTTTGATTCTTGCTTAACTTCTGTTTGATTAAATTTCTTTCTTGCAAATTTGTTCTGCAATTTATGATGTGGAGCGTTTACTTCCAGATCTTCAAAATACAAGACAGTAAGACTTTAAGATTAATTGGCATTATCAGAATTACCATGTGGAACCAATTGCTATTTAAAATGTGCACACATGCACAAGTGTGCATGCATGCACATATACAATATTATATTCCTTTTTGATTTTATTGAAAGGAGTGATGGAAATGAATATGAAGGAAGTAGTAGAAGGTAGGAAAAGACATGGCTGAAGATGGTGATGAAGGTAAGGTGAGATATAGAGAATATGGGAAAATGGAAAAAGCTGTCATGGTGTCTGCAAGTCTAACCTCTGCTTTAGCAGGAACAGTGGTCTTCAAAGCTGTACGCTTTATAGACAATAAAGCATACATTAAAAGTATTTTGACACTTTATAGCAGTAGTTCTGAAACTTTTCACTCTCAAAGACCCCTTAAATTTAAATGATTTTCTCATGGGCTCCAGGTTTATGAAAGGTCAGTCTACTCAATAAGCTGATTTTATTAAGAAACAACAATTTCTCCAATTTCATCTCTCACTAGAAATATACACGTAAGTGAATAATTCTATCTAACTGTATAATTATGCATTTTACACTTCGGCCTTTTAAAAATTCTGGGTACAACTGAAAGACAACACCTGCTCACCAGTTCTACTTTCATGGACTCTTAACCCCTTAGCATTTAAACCAACCACATCTGGCCCAAATATGCTACCTGTTTTATGTTCTAACCTGTCAGAACCAGCCTATCACACCTACCACTCAATTTCATTCCAAAAATTATACAATCACATCATCAGAATTTCAAAGATATGGAACAATTAAAAACAATGTGAATGAAAAAACACTAATGACTGTCATAATTTTTCTATGTTGTATATGTTACAGTTTTTAAACTCTATCTAAGACCAAATCTCTTCATCAAACAAGTATATATATATATATAAAGGACCCCCTTTGGTCATGAATAACCATGGGATTGCATCTAGAAAGTTACCCTCTGAATCACAAGTCCAGACAAGGTTGTTTATGGATGACCAGACGTTGCCCATGCATACCAGCCTCCCCTCTCCACCCCACTGGTGTTATTCATGGGAAAGGAAAAGGCCGATACAGCTTGCCACTAGTGACATCATAACCCATTTCCACTGCTGAGTGAACTGAAGTAACATAAAATAAAGAGTCTTACTCAAGAACACAACACACAGCCTGGTCTGGAAATCGAACTCACTACCTCATGATTGTGAGCCCAACACTCTAACCACTGAGCCATGCATGCAAATGCTATTATTTGTATGTATGCATTTGTGTGCATACATGTTCATGTGTGTCTATATACAACATTTATTTAGTATATAAATATTTTTTTTATATATGTGTGTGTAAGCCTAATACTCTCTCTTCTGCTCTCTCACATTCTCTAAATATATGCATATATATTTAGGTGAAGTTGTATGGTCTCATGAATATACTCCATTATTGATAAGTATTTTCTTCATATCTTGTTAAGGTAGTACATTGGACAAAATATCCAGCAGAATTTGTTCTAGCTTTTTACATTCTGAGTTCAAATCCTGCTGGGATCAACTTTGCATGTCATCCCTTTGGGGTCCTTAAAATTAAAGTAGCAGTCAAATACTGCAGCTGATGTGATCAATTAAGACCTGCCCTGCTTCAAAATTACAGTTGTAATTCAAAGTACAGTTGTGACTTTGTGGTAAGAAGATTGTTTCCCAACCATGTGGGCTTTGGTTCAGTCCCACTGTGTGGCACTTTACGGAAGCGTCTTTCACTATAGCCCTGGGTCAATCAAAACCTTGTGAGTGGAGTTGGTGGACAGAACTGTGTATATATATGTGTGTGTGTATTTGTGTTTGTCCTTCACACTGTTTGACAACCTGTATTGGTTTGTTTATATCCCTGCAGCTTAGCAGTTCAGCAAAAGAAACCCTTAGAATGAGTACCATGCTTTAAAAAAATGCATTGGGGTTGACTTGTTTGACTAAACCTTTCAATAGAGTGACCCAGTATGGCTGCAATCTAATGACTGAAACAAGAAAAATGATAAAAGATATCATCTCTTTCTTGTTAAAACTGTTATGAAGGAACTTCTTTGTTATCTGAACTTAATACTTAAGGTTCTGTAAGCTCATTAATGCTTGATTCTGGAAACTCTTTAAGGTATTCATAAATGACAGTCTCATTATCAGTAATACAATAAATCTTAATTATCACCTGCCTGTCATGGAAATTCAACACAAATTCTTGGGTCACACACAATCTGTTTGCTAAATGCTTCATTAAATATTCCTATCAAAAATTACCGTGAGAAGAATAATTTCAAGTCCAAGGAACTTCTATGAAAAATATTCTTGGTCAGTTTTCAAATTCCAATTTATTCTTTATTTATGTACTTGCTGGAGATATTTTAACTTTTTCTATTTCCATTTTCAAGGCATATTTTCTTAGACAAACTTTATTTTGATATCTAATGATATTAATTACACTTATGTTACATGGTGGAGTAAGAAAAATACTGGATTAAGACAAATATATGAAATTAATATTAAAAAATGCCAAAGTAGACCTTGCCAGTGCCACAGGAAAACACCCAGTCCACTCTATAAAGTGGTTGGCATTAGGAAGGGCATCCAACCATGGAAACATGCCAAAACAGACCTCGTCAGTGCTGGTGTCATGTGAAAAGCACCCAATTCAATTTGTAAAGTGGTTGATGTTAAGAAGGACGTCCAGCAGTAAAAACTATGTCAAAGCAAACAGTGGAGACTGGTGCAGTCCTCTGGTTTTCCAGCTCCATTCAAGGTGTCCAACCCATACCAGTATGGAAAACAGATGTTAAATGATAATGATGATGATAAAACTAATACTAGAAAATGATGTTAATTTTGGCTGTAATGCTCATCAACATCCGTCAGTACCTTGATTTTTCAGGAAAACTGATATTGTAAGACCATAGATTCACTGTCTTATAGTTTCTCTTTATCATCTCATCCTGATACAAAATACCTATATTCCATCTTTTAATACCAGTGCTGTACCTGATTAGATTGTTAAATTTAAGATCAAAATAAAATTAAAAACCTTGTCACCACCGTTTTTGTCTTCTTTGGAGCTGCCCACCCTTATATAATGCAGGGTAGCCACACATCTCTTCTCTAACAAGACACCTGTGCCTGTTATTCAGGTATAGACCTCTACTACAACCCCATTCAGTTGAGAGGTTTTTTCATTTGTCTTATATGTTACTTGGCAATCTCACTAGTGCTGGTGTCAGGAAAGAAAAAGCACCCAGTACACTTTGTAAAATGCTTGGCATTAGGAAGGGCATCCAGTCATAAAAGCATGCCAAAGCAGGCATTGGAACTTGGCAAAGCCAGCTGGCTCATTGGATCCTGTGAAATTGTCCAAAACTATGCCAGTATGATGATGAGGATGATGATGATGACTACTTTCAGAAATTATGAAACTGTTACAAAAGTAGATGGATGTTTGTTAAACACTCCAGAATTCAAAATTATGACTGGCTCAAAATTAAGCAGGAAATTCTGGGAGTGGCCAAGCAATGAAAAATATGTTTCTTTCAGTCATTGCGGTCACTATATAAATTGCATCATTATAATGAAGTTTCACTCACAGAGAAAATATAAAACAGAGTAATAGTGTTTGTGTGTGTGTGTGTGTGGGGGGGGGGTATGTATGTAGCAGTGTTATTTATTTATCATATTTAAGTCCAACCTTTCTTTATGCAAAAGTTAATTTTGTGTTCTCTATCTTTATGAGAAGAATGGAAAATAAGTACCAGAAAAAGTACTAAGTGTTGATATCATATAATCAATTAAAAATCTGTGACAGCAGTGCCCCAGAATGGCTACAATCCAATAAGTGAAACTAGTTTATGAAGAAAAGAATAAGTACACTAATTAGTGAAAGACATTTAGTCTGGTGCTTTACCAATCCTGCCAAGCACCTCGACCACCTTCTCATCTATGAAATATTGGTAAGATACTAACTTCATTATTACCTTTGTTAGTCATACAACACATTTTGTACAACCAACTGCCAAATATTGATTAAACAAAAGAATACACACACACGCACACACATATTTGTAAAAGAAATCAATAGCGATTTTTATAGTTCTTACATAATGTTTTTCATTTCGTAATATTAAGCATTACTTATTATATCATGTCATATTATCAGAAATACATTTAAAATTAATACTTACAAACCTATATATATAATATATATATATATATATATATATATTCACATCAAAGAAAATTGGCAGAAAAGATTGCAATTAAATTGTGTTTTAATACATTCCAACAGAATGAATCAAGCGGAAAATTATTTTTTTAAAAATTCCCCTCCTTGACTTCCTCTTCCTCCTTCTCTCATCATCATCATCATCATCATCATCATTACATTGATCTAACATCATTATCATTGCTATATTGACAATCATCATCACCATCATTGTCATAATTTATCATATTTATCAATTAATCATTATTGTTGCTATTGTCTTTCTCTTTCCTCGAGTCCTCTGATCTTATCACCAGTGTCATGGAGAAACACCGGCACCCCAGGCTAAAAAGGCCTTCACCCACATACGGTTTTGTTATCTGTTAGTGGGATATGAAAGGTTTAGTTCACTTTGAACTTTTAAACCCAAACCAAATGATAACAAAAGAAATCTACAGCGAGCAGCTTAAGTCAGCACTAGAAGAAAAATGACCATCTTTGGTTTGAAGACAAAAGGTGTTCTCCCATCAGGATAATGCTTGGCAACATACAGTACAGATGACATTCCAAAGGCTAAAGCAGTTTAAATGGGAAACGATGCCCCATCCACCATATTTGCCAGACATTGCCCCATCTGATTATCATTTATTCCACAGTCTTCAAAATCATTTGGGCAGAAAAAAATGAATTCTGTATATGAGATAAGAACAGTACTGGAGAAGTATTTTTTGTCATGGACAAGTGAAATTTGGAAGAGGGGCCTTGCAAGTCTACCAGATAGATGGAAGAGCATTGTAGAAAATGAAGGAGAATATATTTTAGATTAAAAAATACTTTGTTTATCTTAATTTTGAAAACTAAAAT
The DNA here is from genome assembly GCF_006345805.1 of Octopus sinensis. Taxonomy (NCBI): domain Eukaryota; kingdom Metazoa; phylum Mollusca; class Cephalopoda; order Octopoda; family Octopodidae; genus Octopus; species Octopus sinensis. The sequence continues at coordinate 86,180,379 of NC_042997.1, read as the reverse complement.
AAGTATAAAAAATGCATTATTAATGGGAAGACCCAATACTTTGCATGCCTCTAGTAATATAAGTGTCTACCACTATAGCTGGGTCAACCACACCTTGTGGGTGGATTTGGTAGATGGAAACTGAAAGAAGCTCATCATATATATGTAAATATATGTGTGTATGTGTGTGTTTGTGCCTCCTTGACTTGAAAAGCATGATAGTTGTAAACAAGTGTCACTGTCATACAAGAGGTATTGTTACCAATCTTCTGTGAAAATATATCTAGTCATGGGGAAATATTATCTTGCTTGGAAATTAGTGAAAGTTGATGATAGAAAGGGGTGTCTGACTGTAGAAAATCTGCTTCAACAAATTCTAGTTAAGCCATGCTTGTATAGAAAGTAGGATGGTATTATTGTTGTTTTCATGTCGTTGCTTTTATTTTCCAGTCTATGACTTGTTTTCAATGCCAAATTGAAAAACATATGCTTCATTTGCATCATTAAAGTCTTTGAAAATAGCAAACAGACAAACCTGTATTTCATTCCCTATTGTTTAAGATTTCTAGGCTTCAGAATTGCTACATTCATAATGAGTAAACCAGTATTTCTACTCACTTAGTAACATACTGGTCAGTTTTAAGCCACTGTAAACAGCCTAGTAAATAATCTTGGCTGATAGCAATAAAAAAAATACAATAGAAATTAAAGAAAAATTGGTATGTGCATGTGTGTTATGTGTGCATGTGCGCGTATATCTAACTGCAATTCCTTCTGAGGCAAGTTAAATAAATATAGGTGATCTATTCTCTGCCAGCTATCCTTAAAGGGTTGAAACAATATTCTTCCATACTTAAAGAAACAGATTAAAAAAAAAAATTCTGCTGCATTTGTTTATCTTACTAATCTATAATCTAAAGATTAAGAGGTGAAATATGAAATTCTTGGTTTACAGGAAATGAAGTAAGAGAGAGAAAGAAATATAGACACACAGATAGAACATTAGAGATGCAGTTTGATAAAGAGACAAAAAAAGAATCTAAAAAATAAAAGAGACACAGTTTTAATTCTTAAGTTACTGTATTACAACAAGAAAAATAAAACTTTGCCTTTATAACTTTCTAATTGTATTCCTGGAGGTAGATTGTTACTTGGGGCAGCTGTTTTAAAGAAATACATTTCCATTACTTGCAACAGCTAACATCAACGATTTTATTTTCTTGGCTTAAAGAAACGGTATAAAAAGAAAGAGTATAGATAAAAAAAAAGAAATGAAAATACTTCTAAGGTTAGTAAAACCGATTAATAGTGAAGACGTCATTTTGTCTGTTACTGGAGAATTTGGGAAAGAAGAGAATCTCCATGAAGTAGACTATGGTAGAGTTGGAAATACAATGTTGTCAAGATAAAAAGTGTGTGTGTGTTTGAATGTATATATACTTATATATATATATATATATATAAGTATATATACATTCACACACACACATATACACACATAGATACATTTAATATATATATACATATGTACACATGGGTGTATGTATACATATGTGTGTGTGTGTGCGTGGGTGCATATATATGTCTTCTTTCATTATTTTTTGTAGGGCTGTCAATTATTTCATATTGGTCAAGCAGTTCAGCAATCACCACTCCAATAGATTCTCCTCATCAGAAGACAACAGAGTTTGAACAAATTTAGTTACTAATTCTGAGATATTGAGTGATTGCTCAATAAACTCTCTCTGATGTTGTTCTAGCATACTTGTGTGTGATAAAAGGTGTTTCTTTTTAGTCATAACGTATCCAGAAGAATATCATCTAATTTGTTTCTAAATTTCTCAGATAAGGTGGGATTTCAGGGAGAATTGACTTCTATTTCATCAGGTTGATAGACAACATATAGGTTCTTTTTGGTAGACTTGTAATCAAACAGATTCAAGCCATAATCATAATGCCATGTTTCATTTTAAGACATAATGTATCCAGGACTATATTACCCAACTTGTTCTTCAATTTCTCAGAGAAGAAGGTAGGCTTTCAGAGAGATTTGGCCGCTATTTCTACCAGTTTGATTGACCTCACAAATATTCTCTTCGTCTAGTTAATCATGATAGAAAATATTGTTCTCACAGTGCAAACAACACACACCTCTTGGGTGTGTGCTTGTGTCTTTGCATTTTGACACTCTGCAATGGTTGTAAATGAGTGTCACTATCATACCAGCAGTGTCACTCCTTTCCAGTATTCTGTGAGAACATATCTGACTATGGAAAAATCTTTCCTTGCTTAGAAATAGGTGAGGGTTGGAGACAAGAAGGATATCCAGCTATAAAAAATCTGCCCCAAATAAACTTTGTCTCATGCATTCAAGCATAAAAACAGGGAAGTTAAATGAAGATGAAGATAGTATACCGAGAATAGTCTAAACATAATCACTACCATTAAAGCAGTAATGAACAACACATGTAAAAAAAAGAAGATAAAATTCTAAAATTAGATAACTGACCAGTAGTTAAATGCGTTTCTGTGTTTGTACTCAAATGTGTTTATGACTCATTGTTAAAGGTGTCCCCATATCAGTTGCTTACTTTAAGGCAGCGAGCTGGCAGAAACGTTAGCATGCCAGGCAAAATGCTTAGCGGTATTTCATCTGCCGCTACGTTCTGAGTTCAAATTCCACCAAGGTTGACTTTGCCTTTCATCCTTTCGGGGTTAATAAATTAAGTACCAGTTATGCGCTGGAGTCGATGTAATCGACTTAATGCGTTTGTCTGTCCTTGTTTGTCCCCTCTATGTTTAGCCCCTTGTGAGAAATAAAGAAATATGAAATATCTGTTGCTTATTTTTGTTGTTAACCAGGAAAATAAAAGCAAAAAAAAAAAAAAACCAGAGTGAATTCAGTATATTGTGTTGTGATTGAGCATGGCCTAGACTCTTTATAGTTGAGGAAATTATTGATGATATTATTTTTTGGATGAAGAGTTTACTCTTATGCAAGCAATGAAAATGATTTGGACAATCAAACTGGTGAAAGTGATGAGGAAATTAAACATTCAGGTGAACAAATATGGTAGTTGAGAGATAAGCCTATTATTGATATACTCCTGAGTTCTTTTTGTAATTCTGTCCATTAGTTTGCCTCTAATCATTACTCTTGAGCTGTATATGCAACTATTTACATTTTTGCTTAGGAGCCCAGGTTAATGAGAGCTGGGGAATTTATAGAGTCTAGAGTATTGCTTTCTTGGGATAGTTACTTCTATATGTTATACTTGCTTCCTATCAAAGAAAATATTATGTGTACTTTGCATGTTTCACGTCATGTTAAACATTATAGATGAAGGCTCTGAGCCAATGACAGAGTCACTAAATAATTACTGGCTCTGCTAGCCCAAGCAGCTATATTTCTCTCTCAAATTATATTTCATCATCTTAAAAAAGAGATGGCTGTGTTAGAAAATGTAATCCTTGATAGCCCTAAGATAGAATGGTCATATCTAAAATACCTTTCATTATAGGCCGGCTCATTCAGGGATAATTTAATGCTGAACAACAACTACAACAAATGAGTGCCAATTCTATGACTCCTCATAACCTGAGAAAAAGTTAAATTCAATAGTATTACACCTGTTTTGTTCCTTATAAGAAACTCTACTATAATCAATAAGAGGAGAATTCTTGATACCGACTAGCAGAAATTCAACTCAACATTTCAATGTAATTCAATAACTTACAAGTTTGTATACATTCTTTCTCTTCTTAATCTTTGAATGGATCCAAGAATAAAATATGATACATATATATAATCTTTGAATGCATCCTAGAGTAAAATATGATACCCATTTGATATCTGATTCAATGATAGAAGGGAGACAGATCTATTTTGTGAGTTTCAAATGTGAAAATTGTTAACAATAACAGTAACACAAATAACATTTGTGTTCAAGGTATGTTGGTGCATGCATATTCTGTGTGTATGTGTGGAGGGTTGTATGTATTAAGGGCTGGAGAATCGATGTGTAACTGGGATACATTAACAGTGATTTGAGCATGATGCCCTTGGCATGATTCAGTGGTTGTATGTATTTTATTCTTTCTTGTTTTATGTTCTTGTGTTGGGGTAGGGCACTGGATGAAACAAACCTTATATAACACATATATAAAAGGTATGTGTGTGTGTGTGTGTGTGCATGTGTGTCTTGGGAGGAGAGACCTGGCCCTATGAATCAGCCTAGAGATTACATTCCAAAAGTAGGTTTCACATAACAAGATATTGCATCCCGAGAAGTAGAGAGAGAGAGGGTATGATACACACACACAAATCTCTCTCTCTCTCTCTCTCTCTCTCTCTCTCTCTCTCTCTCTCTCTATATATATATATATATATAGAGAGAGAGAGAGAGATAGAGAGAGAGAGAGAAAGAGAGATAAGTAGAGAGAGATAGGATAGTATGATGTTCACATCTTTATGAAAAGCCTTAGTAATATAAGCAAAAGGAAAGGACTACATAAAAAAAGTTGAGTTGTGGTAATAGCATAGCAGAGGCCTACATGTCTGGGTTGGAGCTCACAAAACTTTCTTTCACTCACATTTCTAACACTCAGTCCATTAAATCACAGCCATATTGTGTCTTCCAAAAGTGTTAATATGAATAAATGTTGAAATAACTATATCTTCGTCAAAATTGCATTTTTTAAAGAATAATCTTACGTCATTTCTTTCTTGTTTCAGTCGTTGAAATGTGGTCATGCAGGGGCACAACATTGAAGGGTTTAGTTCAAGAAATTTTTTAAGCCTGTTACTTATTCTATCAGTTACTTTTGCCAAAACTTTGAAGTTATGGGAATGTAAATAAACCAACATTGGTTGACAAGCAGTGGTGGGGGACAAATACAACAACACTCACACACACATGATGAGCATTTTTCAATTTCCATCTACTAAATCCAATTGCAGAGGCTTTGTTTAACATGGAGATGTAGCAGAAGATACTTGCCCAAGATGCCATGCAGTGGTAATGAGCCCAAAACTATATGGTTGGAAAGTAAGGTTCTTAACTTTTTACCCAATCCTTCTTCAGTAAAACTGAAACCCTCTGGAATTCCCCCTATGCCTATATTTTTAAATTCAATCCATTGGTCTATATAAAGAACCCCCTTCAGTCATGAATGACCATGGGATTGCACCTAGAAAGTTACGCTCCGAGGCACAAGTCCAAGCAAGGTTGTTTATAGAAAACCAGCAGTCACCAATGCATACCAGCCTTCCCTCTCCATGCCACCAATGCTAACTAAGGGAAAGGCATAGGCTGATACAGTTTGGCACCAGTGATGTTACAACTCATTTCTACAGCTGAGTGAAATGGAGTAACATGAAATAAAGAGTTTTGTTCAAGAACACAACACACAGCCCGGTCCAGGAATTGAACTCACTACCTCATGATTGTGAGCCTGATGCTTTAAGCGCTGAGCCATGTGCCTTCACATTGATCTACTTAAGGTCAAACTAAGCATAAATTGTATCAATTTAAACCAGCCAAGGAGGTCCTGTAAAAGTCATAGGTACCTGTGATCTTCATAGAAATAACATGTCCCTTTAATTCATTGTGTGTGTGTGTAGTGTGTGAGGAGGCGGGGGTATATATTGTTCAACTCTCGACACATTCATTTGTTTTAATATTTAATATGAAACTCGTTGCCTTCTCTATAATATGAAATAGTTAATAAAGATGACTGAAGTGAGCTGTATGAAGACAGATCTGATTAGATTCTGATCCTAATGTCCATTTCCATTATTACCACAAACTAAAGCTTCTTTCACTCAAAATTACTCTTTCAACTTGACTACAAGTTCTGCTTATACACTAGTCATCTAGTCATTTCCGATGTTCACAATGATTATGTATCTATGTATGTACACAAGCACATGTCTGTATGTGTCTATATGAATGTATGTGTATAACAATTGATATCCATATATCTCTTAAATATATTGTCTCTGTATATAAACAGATGTATGTACGTACATGCACATATACAGTTACACACACACACACACACACACACACATATATATATATATATATATATATACATATACACATATACATGCACACACACATATATACACAAATATGCACATACACAATGTTTCAGAATAAACTAAAAAGCTTACCAATATGTTCAGTTCATTCTATTCTGATCCTATTTACTTTATAGAATTATATTAAGTAATACTGGTGGAAGTGACTGTGGAGTAGTGCAACAGTATTGCAACCTATTGATGCCTGTGATTAGTCCATGAAGTGTGGGTGAGTTCTGTTATTGCGATTGCAAATTGAGGTTGTGGTCTCTAAATATCTCACAAACTGATTATTAATTACCATAATATCTAAAGTAGAAGATATTTTCTAAAGAAACTGAAAAAAAAAAAAAAAAAATAATAAAGTCGAATATTTCGGTGCCACAATTTAATCCTATGTAATCAGTGTTAATGTTGTTCTTTCCCTGCAATCATTTTTGTCACTATTGACAGTTCGGTATAAAGTCTGATACAGGACACGAAAAGAGTTTGAAACTACTTTAGTGATTTCTAACCCAAAGTTCTCTTGGAATTGGTGAGATCACTAAGAAACCAATCCCCCTACTATACCACAACAGTAATACAATGAAAATATTTCTTCATATGAGAATGACAGAATTTGGTAAAAATGGTAGCTAACACACTGGACTAACAGCCTCAAATACTATTTACTTGTTGTTTCATCCCATATTACCTCTGATCAAGCAGACATACGATCAAAGGTGTTACTTGAGCTATGACTATTCCATTCTAGGACTGCATTATCTGATGTCCTTTTTTTGTTTTTTTAAAGCTGATAATATATGATACCAGGGTAAATTTAACCACATCACTGTTTCTTCTTTATTCCGATTGTATCCATTTTTGCTTATATGCATCCATTATATGATGCCATAAAAGGAGACACTAACACACACAAGCTTCTTTCAGTTTCTGTCTACTAAATCCATTCACAAGGATTTGGCCAGCCTGAGGCTATAGTAGAAGACACTTGCCCAGGATTCCACACAATGGGACTAAACCTTAAATATCTGGGAAACAAACTTCTTAACCATAGATCCAAGCTCACCCATATATCATCATCATGATCATCATCATTTAAGATGTGCTTTCCATGCTGGCATGGATTGGGCAGTTTGACTGAGGACTGGCAAGCCAGGAGGCTGCAGCAGGCTCCAATCTGATCTGGCAAGGTTTCTGCAGCTGGATGCCCTTCCTAATGCCAATCACTCTGAGAGTGTAGTGTGTGCTTTTTATGTGCCACCAATACAGGAGCCAGTCAGGCAACACTGGCATCAACCATGCTTGAATGGTGTTTTTTAAGTGCCACTGGCACTGGCATTGGCCATGCTTGAATGGTGCTTTTTACATGCCACCAGTATGGGTACCAGTCTGGCGGCAATGGCATCAGCCATGACTACAATTTCACTTAACTCAACAGGTCTTCTCAAGCACAGTTTATTGCCCAACAATTGAAAGGTACTTTTAAACGGGCTGGTTATGTGATACTGGCATCGACCACAGTTATGATCTCACTTGGCTTGCCAGATCATCTCAAGCACAGCATATCTCCAAAGGTCTCAGTCGCTTGTCATTGCCTCTGTGAGGCCCAATGTTTGAAGGTTGTGCTTCACCACCTCATCCCAGGTCTTCCTGGGCCTACCTCTTCCACAGGATCACTCCACTGTAAGGGTGTGACACTTTTTCACACAGCTGTCCTCATCCATATGCAACACATGACCATACCAGCACAGTCATCTCTCTTGCACACCACATCTGATGCTTCTTATGTACAACTATGTAACAAAATTGTAAGAACCAGGCATGGTAACAAAATAGTAAGTACCAGGAGTCCTTCTTTCAAATTGTGACATCAGATTGTAGACATGTTCTGGTAACTTACCTTACAAATGCTATGTGTTTAACAGAAGTTTCATAGTGAAATGCAAAAATGGTTTCTTATTGCCTCCTTTTGGATATTTTCTTTTTACAAGACACCATCTTGGCTAGATACAGACATAATTTGTCATTCCTGCAGACATGTCTGGTTTTAAGCCCATTAGACAGATCTGTTCAGATTGAGCCCCATGCCATGAGAGGGCTCCTGTGTACACATGTGAGTGGAGGATGCTATGATGAATTTTTAGTATATCATTGAGGCTAATGGTGGAGCTTCAACCTCTCAATGTTTATTGACTGCAACTGGTGTACAACACAAAGTATAAAATATCAATCATCAGCTTTTGCAAAAGTTGAGGGCTTTGCACTTCCTAGCACTGGTCCTGTCAGCAGAGGCTCTCAGAATATAAAGAGCTGGAACAAATACTACAAAGAATTCAGTCCACTACTCTTTACTGGCACTAAATTTTAAAAGTCCCACCAAGGATAATAGACAAAGTTGACCTTAGCGATACTTGAACTCAGAATGTAAAGAACCAGAACAAAATACTGCAAGGCTACATCATTGACCTGTACTAAAGTTACTTGTGACCAATCAATTTTCTTTCTGACAACCTTATCTCATCAACATAGTCCAATTTAATGAGATGTGATCTCAATATATTGTCTGATATTTAAACATCTGTATTTCCTATGTGGCACATATGAATATTTATTAAGAGCCTGCAAGAACTTCCCCTCAGCTATTTTGATCAACTTAACTTGTACTTGTAATTTACTATCAAGTCACTTTATTCTCGATAGCTAAATACCAGCAAAATAAACCAAGTGGGTTAGCATTAGATGCACTAATAAGGAATATTATTACAAGTGACCCTTGTACCAAGAAACACATTTACTCAGTTTCTGCTAGACTTGTTGGAGAGTAATTGCCATGAGGTATAAAATATTCAAGGCAATCAAAGACTCAGAGAGATGAATCTTTAGTTTATGTGCCAAAAGCCATGATTATTTCTTTTTAAATTAAGTGAATATAATCTCATAAAAGCATCAAAGTGATTTTTATAATCCACTTATATTATTAGGTTTCAGAATAATTACAGAATTTATACTGAAAGCACCTTTTATATTCCTCTCAAAATCAACAGAATTATTTCAAAGATAGGTGTGAGAATTTTACCATAAAGTAAGATTTATAATCTTTGAATAAAATATTCCTTAATCCAATCATCACAAGCGCCATATAAGAGAACACAGTAAGCACTTTGAAAATTTCCAGATAAAAATAAATGGGAGCATTTTAGTGGAGCTAATCAAGCAAAGATAGCAGATAGAATCAGCTGCAGGAGCTTCAAAAGCAGGGCTATGAATAGCTTAGAATATAGTGCTTTAAAATGTTTTAAGCCTAAGATTTAGATTTACCTTCAGGCTCATTATGAGATATTTGTAGCCAGAGTTAAAAAAAAAACAAACAAACAAAAAACAAATATGTTTTAGGCTACTTTAGATCTTTGAATGAATAAGTATCTTTTAACTTTTATCCTTTATTTGTTTCAGTCACTAAACTGCGGCCATGTTGGAGCACAGCCTTGAAAAATTTTTAGTTGAATGAATCAATCTCAGTACTTTTTCTTTTAAAGCCTGGCAATTATTCTATTGATCTGTTTTGCCAAACTGCTAGGTTACAGGGATGTAAACACACCAACACTGGCTGTCAAGCAGTAGTGGGGGACAGAAACACAAAGACACACACACACACTAGGCTTTGGTCAGCCTGAAGATACAATAGAAGTCACTTGCCCAAAGTGCCACACAGTGGGACCGAACCCAGATCTATGTGGATGGGATGCAAGTTTCTTACCACACAGCAATGCCTGTAACCTATAATTATATATTAATTATTTCTAATTCTAATGAAGAATTGAGGATAGAAGGTATTATTTTGAACTGGATTCTGTATTTAGATTTTGTATCAATACATGGGACACATATATTCTATTGTTTACTTGTTTCTGTTACTGGACTGTGGCCATGCTGATCATTATTTTATCAGTCTCTTCCAGAGACATGAACAAGTCAACACCAGTTGTCAAATGGTGGGGAGACAAACACATGTATACACACACACACACACTCATATTATTTATATATGTGTGTGTGTATATATATATATATATATACTAGAAAGCTAGTATGCTCTGCTGGATGTATAATGTCAGTGTGCATACATGACAGAGTGTAAGTACTCTGAGAGAAAAGTTGGACATAAAAAGCATCAGATGTTGTGTGCAAGGAGACGACTGCAGTGGTATGGTAATGTGATGCATATGGATGAGGACAGCTGTGTGAAAAAGTGTCACACCCTAACAGTAAAGGGATCCTGTAGAAGAGGTAGACCCAGGACGACCTGGGATGAGGTAGTGGAGCACAACCTTCAAACATTGGGCTTCACAGAGGCAATGACAAGTGACTGAGACCTTTGGAAATATGTCGTGAGACTGTAACCATGGTCTATGTCAGTGTAGCATAACAGAACCATTTAAGGGTACCCTTCAATCATTGGGCAATAAACTGTGCTTGAGAAGACCTGTTGAATCAAGTGAAATCATTGTCATGGCTGATGCCATTACTGCCTGACTGGCACTCATGCCGGTGGCATGCAAAATGCACCATTCAAGCATGGTCGATGCCAGTGCTGCCTGACTGGCTCCTGTGCCAGTGACATGTAAAAAGCACCATTTGAGCATGGTAGTTGCCAGTGTTGTCTGACTGGCTCCTGTGCTAGTGGCATGTAAAAAGCACCATTCGAGCATGGTCAATACCAGTGCCACCTAACTTGCTCCCGTGACAGTGGCACATAAAAAGCACCATTTGAGTGTAGTGGTTGCCAGCGCCACCTGACTGGCTTCTATGCTGGTGGAACGTAAAAAGCACCATTCAAGTGTGGTCGATGCCAGTACTGCCTTACTGGCCCTCATGCTGGTGGCATGTAAAAAGCACCCACTACAATCTTGGAGTGGTTGGCATTAGGAAGGGCATCCAGTTGTAGAAACCTTATCAGATCAGATTGGAGCCTGGTACGGCCTTCCAGCTTGCCAGTCCTCAGTCAAACCATCCAACTCATGCCAGCATGAAAAATGGATGTTACATGATAATGATAATGATGATATATACGATGGGTTTTCATACACTTTCTATCTACTAAATTTACTCACAAGGCTATGGTCAATCTAGGGCTGTAGTTGAAGACACTTGCTCAAGGTGTCACACACTGGGATTGAACCTGAAACCATGTGGTTGCAAAGTGACCTTCTAAACCACGTAACCACACAGCCAAACCTGTGCCTAGGTTCATCACTTAATCACATAACATTGACAAACTGCTCTGTTTGAAATAAAATGGATATTATGATTTACACGTCAAGAGTAATTGAATTAGAGTGATATAACTTCAGCCAATGGTAAAAAAAGAAATATCAGACATGTGGCTATTAGCTTTCAGCTTTATTACAATGTCCTTAAAACTCTTTTAATGTTAACCCACCTGAGACTTCCACTAGTTCTATTATACAAAATCACTCAGTTTAGAATGCACAGATTTAAATTAAAACTGTCTATCATTTTATCTTAGAATATTTTTGTTATGTTTTAAACAGCATATTAATTTATTTTACTAAATCTTCTCAAAGTCTTGATTATATTCAAAATTAATTAAAAAATATAAGCTGTATTTCTCACCAAAAATATGGTAAAGGGTTAAGTCTTTAACCCCCCCCCCTTTTATTTTGTTTTTCATGAAAATTATCATATAAACATAATGTAGCTTTGCATATTACTTAATAATTCACTGTTGAAGTGCTATTGGAATTCCTTTTATTTACATCCTGTCAAACTTAAATAGACAAGAAACATTACTGTGTAAGTTTATGGCTTATCAAATTTTAATGTGTAGCACTAGAGGTTTAGAATAACACTAAAATATTATTATAAAGACTTTTATTATTTTCGATTTTCTTTTTCTGTGCTACCAAAGACTGGATGGTAATCTTTTGAAACCGGTACATTTACATATTTATTGAGCCATGGTATTTTTAATGATAAAAGTCTTTTCTGTGTCTTCAGATGACTACTAGAAATAGTAGCAAAGTCTTCCTCAAAATATACCTGATCATCTTAGAACAATAGGGACACATTGGTTAGTTTAGTTGTGAATATAACTCTGAGAAAATGAAGAGGAGATGGTCATGGTTAAAAAGTATTTCCTACTTTATTAGGGTTGAAGATAAGCAACAACAACAGCTATGAAGTAAGAATGGCACCCATTTGCCAGTTAAATAGACAGTGACCCGAAAGGTGGTATAAATGGCCCAGGAGCTCAATGCAATAAACATGGCACCTAGAATGGTTTGAATTCATAACTGTGGAACTACTGGCAGAGCAATTTAGTCTCAGTCATCGCGTCTCACTGTGTAGATAATTTCAGATAAACCATTGAAACACGAAGTCCGTGAAGTCTTCAAATGATATCAACAATGCTTTTATGAGATTATATTCACTTAATTTAAAAAGTAATAATCATGGATTTTGGCATATAAACTAAAAGATTAATCTCTTTGAGTGTTTGACAAGGATATCATTTGAAGATTTCATTGACTTTATGTTGTCTACCAAAAGCAGGTTAATCTACTAGAGCTCATCACTCTCTAAATTATATTCTAGATAAATGTGATAGAGACAAGGAGGGAGCCTCTGTGTAGTTACTGAAACTGCTAGACATAGCAGCCAAATATACTTCAAGTTACACATATTCTTTTTTTTAGTGTTTAACTGTTTCAGTGAAGAGTTCTCTTTTATTTTTATAATTATGCATATTGATGGAAATCTAGTTGTTGCTTCAGTTGTTGTGTTGTTCTGCTTGATACTAGAGGACAATCAGTGTTAGCTGGGCCATATTTGCTATTATGAGAAGGTTGGTATTAAGACACAGAATCTAAACAAAGAGCCAGAACAGATATTGCAAGGCATCTTGTCTGGTATTTTAACAGTTCCACCAATTCCCTACCCTGAACTGGAATTTTATTGGTCAACTCTGTAAAGGTGAAAGGCAAAGTCAATCCTAGCAAGGATTTAAGGATTTGAATTTAGAGCACACAGAGCCAGAGTAAAATACCACAAAACATTGAAACTGACACTTTACCAATTCTGCCAATTGGTCAACTTTTCTCAAATTATGTCTTTAAAAAATTGGGAAGGTCATGGCTGGATAACATTTGATCAAAGGACTGTTTGGTAACAGAATTCACCAGGGGTTTCAGAACATTAGATAAATGGGAGTGTTTCTGATATTTCTGCTCCAGTTATATCAAAAGGTGATAGGTAAAATAGCCCAAATGGAATGAAGGGAATAAGAGGCAAAGAGATGGACAGCACGAGAAGTTACAACAGGTCGACCAAAAATTCGAAAAGTGATGGACAAATTGTAAACATACGAGAACGAAATAACAATAAGTGTTGTGTAAAGTGAATAGTACGTTAAAAAGAGGAAAAGACGTTGACATATTTCGGGTGAACTTTTTATCAAAATAGAATAAAATGCAAGATAAAAGAAGCAATAAAAAGAATGATATCTGATATCTACTTGAAAAACATGTGTAATCTAGGGTAATATGCTAAAGCTAGAATGGTTTGAACTTGGCACTCTTAAGCTAACTGGCTACTTATCAATTAATTTACTTACTTTTATATAATGCATTTTCTGAAAAAAGCATAATTGGTGTGAGTGACAAGGGAGTGTCAATGATTTGATTTTGTTTGAATGCACCAATTTAATATTTTCTTCGCCAACATGCACATCTTTTATTGATAAATATTGCTAAAAGACATACATATGATGAACTCCTGTACAGTTTGCATCTACTAAATTTTACTTAAAAGGTATTGGTTGACCCAAAGTGAAACATAGTGGGTTCAATCTCAAAATCATGTAGCTGTAAAACAAAATCCTCGACTAGGCGTAGGAGTGGCTGTGTGGTAAGTAGCTTGCTTATGAACCACATGATTCGGGCCGACCAAAGCCTTGTGAGTGGATTTGGTAGACGGAAATTTAAGGAAGCCCGTCATAAAGGCTGAAACAAGTAAAAGAGTACATGATCATGTACTATTTTCAGCAGTGGAGCTTTATTGACATTGTTTAACTACAGCTCAGTTTTGATCAAACAACTCTGTATTCAAAAGGCATTCTGGCTGTGACTGTCCTATCCTTGCTCCAAACAAAGTGTACATAGAACTACAATACTCTCATGGGTTTATTAGGTTGAGATACTAAAAGATTTAGAAAAGATTAAGATGGCAATTTTGGACCTTAGTAGACTGTAAATCCAGAATACAAAGGACCAAAATACATACTGCAAAGTGTTTTGTCTGATGCTCTTACCAGTCAAATCCAGGGGACAATTTAATTGATTGTACTCTTGATTCCAAATTTTTCAACTTGTGTGTAAGTAAAAGCAAAAAAATTACCACCAGTGAATGATAAGGAGCCTCTGTGTGATAACTCAACATCCTAAAATGATAGTCAAATATTTCTCAAATTCTAGAAAAGAACACATTGGACCATGTGATCCAAGGTTTCCTGCCCATAGAAAAAAACAGACAGGATGGATATGGTTGGAATACCACTGATAATATCTATCCTGACCAGGGATTAAACAAGGACAATAATTGATTATTTATATATTCTAAACATAACCTCATGCCTCACTCAGTCATGACCTCTTCAATGTCTGAAGTATTCAATGTTATCAATGTCTGAGGTATTCTGTGGACACCAACATCAAAGAGTTTGGTAGGCGGTGAGCTGGCAGAAATGTTAGCCGGGCAAAATGTTAAGCGGTATTTTGTCTGTCACTATGTTCTGAGTTCAAATTCCGCCGAGGTTGACTTTGCCTTTCATTCTTTCAGGGTCGATAAATTAAGTACCAGTTATGCACTGGGGTCGATATAATCGACTTAATCCATCTGTCCGTCCTTGTTTGTCTCCTCTGTGTTTAGCCCCTTGTAGGTAGTAAAGGAATAGGTCTTTCACCACTGTTTGCATATCAGTCTCCTTACAAACAATTGCAAAGGAAAATGACTTGTTGGTGGTTCCCTATAAGATATAACCCTAACCCTTTTTCTAAATACTTTCTTATTTTAAGATTCCTTTTTATCATCTTCATTCATTCATTCTTCTTCTTTTTCTTCTTCTTCTTCTTCTTATCATTATTATTATTATCATTATTATTATCATTATCAGGTTATATCTTTTGAAAAGATACTCCTATTCAGATTTCTATACTCCTTAATAATGAGAATGTTTATGTATTTATTTGTGTGTTTGTGCGTGTGCGTGTATGCATTTATGTTTTCACTTTTTTATTTGTTTTCGATTTTCATGTAGTGGTCTCTAAAATTAGGAAGAAGTCAATGGAAGAAAACTTCTTTTGTATTGCATTTCGTGTTATATACTCAATTATCTGCTGCAGCACCATTTATTCATTGTAGAAAAAGAAAAGATTGTTACTGGTTTATTTCTTCATTTCTTACTTTTATTGTAGTTGTTGTGTAGCATATTTTTTCTTTTTTATATATATTTTTATTGTTATGGTTGTGAAGAGTTTGCTGTAATTCTCTGTTAATGAAAATCTCACTAAATCTGAATGGCTCTCATGCAATCTCATGCCAAGTTTTACGATAATGTTTCAAGAACTTCGACAATAAATGTTAAGATTGCCTTCTAAAAATCACCTTAGCTTTCTCTAAACTATTAATCCTTCATTCCCCAAAGGGTAGGCACATTACATAATAACAAGAAAAAAAGTTCACAGAAGGAATCTATAGATGTTGAAACCTAAACAGTTTTCTTTGTAAGAAATATCCATTTTAGATGATATTTTAGATATTTTCAGAAGATGAGAACAGGGCTGACTCACTGACCCAAGAGATCAGTAGTTCTTATGATTCTGCCACTAGCATTATGTTGTGTAAATAGTCAAGATTCTTAATGCTCAAACAGCACAGTAGTTAAGTTGGTGTTAGCATATGCTAATGTAGATATGGTTAAAAATCTGTTTGGAAATAATTATGCGAAGAAGAAAAAAAAAATACAATAGACTTCAATCACTGAATTTCAAGTTTCATCATTTCAGGGTCGATAAATTAAATACGAATCTAAAGTACAGGATTTGGGGGAATTATTAGAGACTCAGATGAGAAGTTTTGTAGTATTTGTTCTGATTCTATATATTCTGAGTTCAAAATCCACCTAGATATCAATATCTAACTTATTGGATCATGTAAAGCAGTCTAACCAATATGAAATAACAGGTAGGCCTACAACCAGCATAGATAAGACAGCAGAGACATACAGAGGCTTCATTCAGCAGTGAATTGACAACAGTATATTTTTGGTATATATGAGATACAATTATGGATTATTCTGGCCACATAAGGGAATAAATGGAGTGTTGGACTTTTAAAAATTATTGTTCTCTTTATACTCCAAGTTCAAATCCCAGTGTAGTTGTCTTTACTATAAGTTCCCTCTGGTGTGGTGGGGATGGAATTTTAATGAAGCAAGTATGAATACTCCAATAATTAATTCAGTTACAAATTTATGGCTTTGTACCAATATAAAAAATGAATATTAATAGTGATCTTTCTTCTTGATTGCTAATGTCAGCTAGAAATCTTGAAGAAGTATTATGCATTGCACAAAGGTTGTACAGGCACAGTGTAATAGCTGTAGGTTTGAACTCAAATCATACACTCAGTAGGTAGCTCAGCACTTTAGTTTTATGGTCACCATGTCTCAGAAGGTTAAAAACAGAAAAAAAGCATTAAACAAAAAAAGGTTTAAAAAATTATAGCTTGACAATTCTAAAGAAATCAAAACAAATTTAATCTAATTATTAAATTATAAATCACATTCTACACAAACCATAAGCAATCTTGGTTAATTATCTAATTATGTTTGTTTGTTATTATTGTTTAGATCCAGGTCCCTGATTGAGATGAAGCATGTCCAAAAGAATTTCAGTCATGATCATAAGAAACCTTCTCTTAATTGATTAGCAGATAAAGGGGGACTATCTAAATGCTGTAGGACTCTAGGACTATTTAGTTAGTGTAGTAAATTGGTATAAGTTATTAAGCTTGGTGAGAGCATTCAAGTAGTGTGTCTCTGCTTGGTAGGGTTTGCTTCTCTCCAGAATATATCCACCTAAAGGAGATGGACTTAGTGCTATATGCTGCTAACTAAAACACTCATCAATTTAATCTGATAGAGTTAAAGCAGTGACAACTACAATCTCAACTTGCTTGAAACAGCTGTGAAATCTCACTCATATCACACTATAAAGTTAAATTAAAGTCTGTTTTGAATCCATAGGCTCATAAAGTCAGACGATATCCCATTTTCCAAGGGGTACAAGCAACTGAGAGTACAAGGTTTCCCTCTGGACATGATATTTATTTACTGCAAGGTTAAAACCCAGAAGCTGCTGGCATGCATTTTCAGCTGAGTAGACTGGAATGATGTGAAATGAAGTATTTTGCTCAAGGACACAACATGCTGTCCATTCTAGAATCGAACACAACTTTATGATGCTATCTTTACTTCCTTTTTTAACTGCTCACCAACCAAATTTTATCCCACTTCACAAATTCACAATTTCAGTTTCCCTTCTTTACCAGTTCACCATACTTATTCCTGCCACCTAATTTAATAGTTTACCATCTTGTTTATCTTGCCCACCTCCCCCTCTCACCATCCTGACTCCATGCTCTGTTTATCAGTTCATCAACCTGATCTCCTACCATATTTAATAAGAAAGAAGTAGTCATGAATACAGCACAGTGTATTGCATTAGCAGTTATATGTTAATTAAACATAATATTCGTAAAACCAACATTAAGAAAAGGAAATCTAGCAAAAACAGTACAATTAAAGAATTTTTCAACCTAAAGCAATTTTCCCCAGCTAAAGAAACACTACCCAAAACTTTCTGAAATCACACTTATGTGTCCTCATCTTAGAAAAATGAGGACACAAATTAGATAACATAATCTTTGATATATACAAAAAGCCAGAATGAATACCTTTCATGATATGACTGACTTAGGGATTAAAAAACTAAAAACTAAAAAATAAAACATATTTACAACTAGATAGCTTGGGTTGACAAGAGTCAAAAGTCTTTGTTACTGGAGACATTGTGCAATGTGACACTGGTAACAAAATAAAAACTGTCAACCCTTTAGTCTAATTGGCCAACGCCCTTTAATCCAGCAAGCTGCACTTCATATAACTTTGTTGAAACCTTTAGTAATACTCTTACCTGTTTTACATTCAAACTAGTCAGATCCAGTCTTTTACACCTACCCTAAAAAGTCATTCTAAAAATAAACAATCACATCATTGAAATCTCAAAGCTGCAAGATAATCCCCGATTAATTTAAAACAATGTGATTAAATAAACATTACACTTGACAGGGTAATCTGACTGCTGAAGGGTTAACAAAATATTAAAATCTATTCATAACTATTATGTAGATTTATCATAAAATCTGAAACATTTTGGAAATACTAATACCTACTCGATGACAAGTAATTATTTTATTGATTAAGTATGGAGGGCAGATGTTCTTGTAATGTCGGTTTCAACTGTCTAGCATAAGAGGAACACTCACTATTTTTTGTATTTCCTACCAAAGCAGGAATTTGCTACACCTGAGTGAATATGTTGCTAAGTTACTGGGTTTACAACATTCGTATGTTTATTACTGGAATATAAGAGACACTATCGCAGGTTGTATTTAATGAAATTCACACTTAAGTAAGTATACACAGCTGAACTTAACCTAGCAGGCATGTATGTATGTACACAAACATTTAGATATAATTTAGATATAATTTTAAATTATCATCCTTCACTGTTGAACATACTGAATTCTTTGTTTTGCAAACACCTTACCTACATAAGAACATTTATGATATATATATATATATATATATATATATACATTAGCACATACACATCAAGCTAAGTAAAATTGCTGTCTTCCACACATACAGGCTTGTCTTTTCAGATGCCGGTGCCACTTAAAAAGCATCTGTGTCAGTGCTGCATTAACATACCCATGCTTAAATGCACTTGTGCTGGTGACACATAAAAAGCACCCCATATACTCTGTTAAGTGGCTGGCATTAGGAAGGGCATCCAACCAAAGAAACCATGCCTCGACAGAAAGCTGGAGTCCAGATAGCACCCTGCTAGCCAGCTCCATGTCAACCATTCAATCCATAGTAATATGGAAAGTGGATGTTAAATGACGATGATGACAATACATATCATATAATATGATTACATCACCAACCAGGCTATCAGATATTGTGCATTGTTGATCACAAAGCACGAATGTGTTTTGCATGATTTTAACCTTCAAATAATACCACACCGCTGGGTAGGTGAGCATGCCAACATTTTCCCCAGATTAACAAGGAGACTGGAGTAACACAATATGAAGAGTTTTGCTCAAAAGCACGTGTTGCCTGGTTTGGGAACTAAACACACAATCTAGCAATTGTGAATGCAACAGCCTAACCACTAGAACATGTGTCTTCACACACACATATATATATATATATATATATATATATATACACATACACACACACACACTTATATAATATATATATATATACATCCACACACACACACACACATATATATATATATATATATATACATATGCACACATTCATTTTATATGCAGGGCTATGTATTTTTCTCCAAAGGGGTATAAGGCAGGGAGCTGGCAGAAACGTTAGCACGACGGGCAAAATGCTTAGCGGTATTTCGTCTGCTGCTACATTCTGAGTTCAAATTCTGCCATGGTCGATTTTGCCTTTCATCCTTTCAGGGTCGATTAAATAAGTACCAGTTACGCACTGGGGTCGATATAATCAACTTAATCCGTTTCTCTGTCCTTGTTTGTCCTTTCTGTGTTTAGCCTCTTGTGGGTAGTAAAGAAATAGGTATAAAGCAGGGATGTGTTGTCTAGGTAGGCAAGGTAGTCAGTGCCTACATTAAATAAAATTGATCGAATGCAACATTTTCCTTTTATGGCAAAATGTGCACCTAATTCAATAAAACTATGAAGGTTCCTCTGATTACTATGCATAAAATGCAAAATATTTTATTTTTTTGTAGATCAGGTCTAGGCATAATTTGCCCCTGTTTTACGATCTCAGTATTTAAGCTACACATAATACTGCTGTAGTACATGTGCTACATACATTCCTACAACGTTTTCTTTATGTGCTATAAAGGCAGAAGTAAATCTATCTTCAACTCAGTATTGCACCTGTGTTTCATTTATTTTTGTCAGTTTCACTGCATAAAGGTCACCAACTGCCTACCCTGAGTAATTACTGACGGCACATGCCTGGTATAAGGGATATATTGTGCATTAAATACATTTAAATTTTGTAGATATCTTAACCATTTTCTAATTTGCTTTAAAAACATACCATATACTAAGTATGTGTTACACACAAGTGGTTGAAAAATGCTTGTAGGAAGGACTAGAATTTGTGGAGGAAGATTTAGCTGCTACACTGAATAAAGTAATCAATATACCTTGCTGTCAGATGTTATAAAGACTTTAGGAATCTATCACCATAAGCCAGTTCCTGTCTCCTACAACAAAGAGGTTGGTAAAAGAGACAATAATCTCAATTCGGAATGCAAGGAGCTGGAAGAGATATAACAAGGCAATTCATCTGACATCCTAATACTTCTGTCACTCCCTTGTCCCGGGACTGGCACTTTATTGACCTCCCAAAAAATGGAAGACAAAGTTGATGTTGGTGGAATTTGAACTCAGAATGCCAAGTGCTGCAACAAATACGACAAAAGTTTCTGGACAGTGCCCTAACTATTATGCTGATTCACTACAATGTTTTCTTTTCATCTTACTGAGGTTATCTTTTTCTTGTTTCAGTCACGAGACCATGCTGGGGCACTACCTTGATGGGTTTGTTTAATCAGAATAACTCCAGTACTTATTTTTTAAAACTGATACTTATTCTATAAATCTCTTTTGCCAAACTGCTATGTTACAGGGAATGTTAACAAAGTAACACTGCTTGTCAAGCAGTGTGTGTGTGTGTGTGTGTGTGTGTGTGGTGGGGGACAAACACAGACACACTCTCACTTTACATACACAATAAGCTTCCATACAATTTCCATCTATCAAATATACTCAGAGGGCATTGGTCAACCTGGGGCTAAATTAGAAAACACTCGCCCAAGGTGCCACATAATGGGAATGAACATGAAGCCTCATGGTTGAAAATTGAACTTCTTAACTAGAGAGACATACCTAAAATAAATGCCTGATAAATGAGGCTGATACAATCAAATAAAAGTAAAATAAAAAAACAACAACAAAGTTTAAGGTAGTGCTCCAGCATGAGCAGAGTCTAATAACTGAAATAGTAAAAGGATAAAATAATGTTTTAATCCTTTTTTTGACAATCACTTTCCTTTTTCTTTTTCTTTTAATAATAGGAATCAGAGCCAAATAAAAAATGGAAATAAACTATGTCCTCCTTTCATCTTAGGCAGTAATTACGACAAACCTTTTTAAATGAGAATATGAAAACAAGAACACTCCCATCCCTATAAATATACTGACCTTTTGAAATTATACTGAAAAGTCCAGATAAAACACAAATGTAAAAAAAAAAAAAGTGATTTAAAAATAACTATTAAAAACAGAAAAGCGAATTTAATTTTGTTTGACTTGGAAGTATATAAAATTTTTTTCAAGAGGAGAAAAATATAAAATTCAAAAGCCAAAAAGTAAAACAAAATACAATAATGAAAATAAAATGTATAAAAATCATAAATTTATGTCACAATAACAGACCATTATTTACAATTCTAATGCCAATGATAATTAAAGGATGGCAACTGCTGAAAATTTTGAGTGTCTTGTGAATGAAAATGGTGCCAGAGAAATTCTTTGCTTTATTTTATTCAACGTCAGAAAAATGTGACAGATATTTCATACAACTGATATTTTATCAATAAAAATAACTGAAGAAGAAACATGAAAATATAAAAATATAAATCCCCCACAAACTTCCCAGAAAAACCAATTAATTTCAATCATTTCTTAAGTAGTGGAATGATATAGTTTTTTGGTAAAGAAATAACAGAATAAAGTATTTAGTGAAGTGTTGTAGGGAAGAGGTGGAGAGGAGAATCCTAACATTTCAAGACAGGCCAAGAGGGGAAAACTGTAATATATATATTCAGAGCCATCGTTGGTGAGGTATGGGCTTTGTGGTAAGAAGTTTGCTTTCCAACCATATGATTTTGGATAGAGTACCACTGTGTTGCACTTTGGGAAGGTATCTTCTACTATAGCCCTGGATTGATCAAAAGTAGATGGAAACTGAAAGATGCTTGTCATGTGTGTGTGTATATATATCTATATCTATATATATATAAATACACACACACACACACACATATATCCTCATCATTGTCATTTGATATTGTCCATCTCCCATGCTGGAATTGATGGTATGGCTTGAATGGTTTGACAGGAACTAGTAAGCCAGAAGACTGCACCTAGCTCCGCTGTCTGTTTGGCATAGGCCTTTATGGCTTGATGCCCTTCCTAACACCTTTGTATGTGTGTTACTGTCTCCTTGCCTTGATTTCACATGATAATTGTAAATGAGTGTCACCATCACTGCAAGTAGTGTCATTTTTTATAGTCTATTCATGGGGAAATATTACCTTACTTGGAAAGTTGATGACAGGAAAGGCATCCAACATAGAAAATCTGCCAACAAATTCCCTCCAACTCATGGAAGCATAGAAAAATGAACATCAGGAGTGGCTGTGTGGTAAGTAGCTTGTTTACCAACCACATGGTTCTGGGTTCAGTCCCACTGCGTGGCACCTTGGGCAAGTGTCTTCTACTATAGCCTCGGGCCGACCAAAGCTTTGTGAGTGGATTTGGTAGACGGAAACTGAAAGAAGCCCGTCGTATATATGTATATATATGTATGTGCGTGTATGTTTGTGTGTCTGTGTTTGTCTCCCTAGCATTGCTTGACAACCGATGCTGGTGTGTTTATGTCCCCATCACTTAGCGGTTCGGCAACAGAGACCGATAGAATAAGTACTAGGCTTACAAAGAATAAGTCCCAGGATCGAGTTGCTCGATTAAAGGTGGTGCACTAGCATGGCCGCGGTCAAAATGACTGAAACAAGTAAAAAGAGAAAAAAAAAAGAGATCAGAATATGCTGATGTTGTATGAAAGGGTTCTGAAAAGTTCATGGCTTTGGGTAAAAGAAAATACAGGAGGATCAGTTAATTAAGATGTTTTTCCCCTCTCAGATTCACACACTTATTGCATCGGTCCTTCAGTCTTTCTAAGCCCTATAAAAGAACTAGGAAGGTTGTGTCTCCAGCCAGGCCTTTCTTGATACCTTTAAAGCTAAGAACTTTTCAGTACCCCACACCCTGTATATTTATTTATTTATTTTCAAAAATAAAAGATTGATAGTGACTTTGAAGTTTAAGTAAATTTTTGCTGTGTCAGACTGTGAACTATTAGTTGCAAATATGAGTTATATGCTTAATCTCCTTGAAGGAGTTGCCTATAGGCAGTTTACATAATTTCAAACCATCTTTATTTGTAGGAGTGTAAGACTGAACCGAAATATTCATGGTTGAAAACCTAGAAGAGGGTTCAGAAGGTTACTTCACGACATTGTTCTGAGTTCAGTCTCATGGTACCTTGTATAAATGTGTATTACAAAAGTGTTGCGTCAACTAGGATGAAATTATCATCATCATTCTTTAACGTCTGTTTTCCATGCTGGCATGGGTTCAGAATATTGAAAATGAATGACAACTATACTTGTTTACAACAATCATACAATATCAAGACAAGGAGACACAAACATACATTCACACACACACACACACACACACACCACACACACACACACAAAGCAAGCTTGTTTCACTTTCCACTTGCAAAATTCACTCACAAGATTTTGGTTGTTCTAGAGCTATAGAAATGACATCTGCCCATGGTGTTACATAGTGAAACTGAACCCGAAGCCATGTGGTTGGGAAGCAAACTTCTTAATCACATTGTCATGCCTGAAGGGATGAAACTTGATAATATCAAACTATGTACATTTAGAGACCTGTTTGTTGCAGGAATATATTCCTAATATACTTTTGTTACATTTTTAAAATTCTAAATATAATAGATTCCAGGATTTGCTTGCCAAATATTCCTAATATACATTTGTGGTGTTAATTAGCCTATATTTAGGGTCACAAGAAAAATTAGGCTTCTGATCATTAAGAAAAATAAATGTATAGCAGGGTGCTAAATATTACACTTTGTCATCTATTTTGAGGTTAAAAGACTCTCAAATAATGTTTCCAAATAAATGTGTATATAAACGTAATTGTGTTCTAGAATTAGCAGTTTATTTATAAACAGACAATAGGACTGTATTTTAAACTTATAGCAGATTAACTGAAAATAAATTTAAATCATGTTTTTATAACTATATATATATTCTCCAAACATTTAGAAAGGCATTTTTCAACAAAACTCTTCAAGCATATTCAGTCATATGACTGATTAGATAAGCAGAAATGTGTGATATTTCAAAATTTATATGCCTAATGTGATATATATATATATATATAACAACAATAGCAGTAATAGTAAGAATGAAAACAATAAAGCCCATAACCACCCCAAATTTAGTAAAGGTAACACTCAGAACCATAATAACCTCTGATGAAGCTCCATGTACTAGATTGGATGTGCCATAAAGATGACGAATATTATTCTCATAATTTTCGTTGGAGGCACCAACTGACATTGGTAGCAGAAATGGCTGTAAGCAATGCTAAAGTTTTGTATTAAAAATAATTTACTGATGGTAGTCAATTTGTTTGTTGATCAAAAGTTTTCTCCATTTTCTGCTTATTTTAAATATATATATATATATGTATATATATACACACACACACACATATATAATAATATTTGCTTTTATGTTCACTTATAGTAAAAACAATTTTACATTAATTTGAGTGCATACAGTTAATATTCTTATACAAGAATGTTGTTGACAGTGACTTCAAAGTTTCTGCCAGTTAAGATGTCATCAGACTGCAGTTTGATGATGGCTTAACATATTGAAACATACTAAAATATTATTAGTGAGCTGTAAATTCACTGGCAACCTTGACTCTGGCCTCTTTATATGTATGAACCAGGAAAGAAGTACAGAGCATAATCACCTTCATTTTCATACATAAAGACAATTGCACAACTCTGATTCTTTTGTCATTTATTTGAATTAATATTAGACTCTGTACCTATCTTCTGGCTCATATAAGAGTCTGGAGCTGATGATGTGAATGGGTTGAATTCACACTACCTCACTGTCAGAGCTTTACATCTGTCTTTACATTCTGCGTTCAAATTCTGCTAAGGGCTGACTTTGCTTTTCATCCTTTTGGGGTCAATAAAATAAGTACCAGTTGAGCACTGGGGTTGATACCATTGATTTACATCCTCTCCTGAACTTACTGACCTTGTGTTAAAATTTGAAAGCAATATTGTGCATTATGAGTATGCTGTATTCTAACAACCAGTTATTGGTCCTGCTGTGACAAAGTGGAAATGTAAAATAGATATAAGGTATAAGTATGTGTGTGTGCATGTGTATTTTATAATGGACATAGTTATGCACACATACATGTATATAAAACAGTCAATATATATAAACACTGATTGATTGAATGATTTCTCTAGTCACGCTTTATGTCATATATAGAGAGGGAAAGAGACAGTAAAAGAGAGATAGAGTTATCATAACAGGTGTAACATGAGTGCTTGGTGGGAGGCAGTGAGTAAAAAATGCTACACATACAATGTGACGAAAAAAGATTACAGATGGTGAAGAGGAGAATGTGGTGTAAATGACACTGGTTATGGTGGATAAATACAAGCATGTGTGAAATGGAAGATATGAGCTTGTGTATGTAACTGACAAATAATTTAAAAAATCTAAATAGCATTTATACATATAGAGTATATAACTTAAAACACACATTATTGGAAAAATATATTTTCACTTTATTTCATAGTTTGTCTTAAAAAAAAACCCATTTGAAACCAAAAGTGCAGCCCATGTTGATTTTATATCATGAAAGTTCACATACACATTCACTCACACTCTCAATATATATATATATATATAAACATGCATACATATATATAAAAATATATACTTACACCCCACACACATATATGTACACAAACACACACAGAGTTTAGAATTGTAATATTGTGTATAGATAAGTATATTAGTCTATCAAATTCCAACAGTTTGATTTTCACATTTTATTTTTGTAATTTTCCAATATTGCATTTCACATTATTACTAATATGTAAAGTGTAATATTGTAAAAATGCAAAAATTGAATATGAATTTGATTAAGATACATATATATATATATATATATATGAGAGAGAGAGAGAGAGAGAGAGAGAGAGAGAGAGAGAGAGAGAGAGAGAGAGAGAGAGAGAGAGAGAGAGAGTGAGAGAGAGAGAGAGAGAGAGAGAGAGAGAGAGAGAGAGAGAGAGAGAGAGAGAGTGGGAGAGAGTGGGAGAGAGAATATTCCAGTATGGTGTCCCACCTCCTATTTTAATTCTTATAACTTTCTGAAAAATACAGATTTTTTTTTTAAATGAAATATTGCAGAGATAGGTTTTTGATAGAATAGATTGTGATTATGGTGATAGAATATAGAAAAATAATTTTTAGTAGAAGCTTTGGACCATTCTCTTTTCTTCCATTCCAGACTTTGTTAGCAGAAATTTTTGTCAACTTTAGCATTGTTCAGTTTTCTTTCAGATTCAGGTTTTGGAATATCTATATTATGTGTTTCAGCAAAATGTCATTTAAATATATGCATTTTAATAAAAGAAGAAAAAAAAAAAATGGAAAAAAAGAAAGAATTAAAAGGAAAGACAATCAGAAAGTGTAGAATGATCCAAATTTCCTCCAGAAAATATTATATTAAGGTTATCAACATAATGGTGAAGTACACCATGGATATGTGTGTCTATCAAATTTCATTAAATAGAAATATGCACTTTTAGGAAATTTAGGAAATGTAATGGGGGACACTGTATGTATGCATGTAGGTGAGAGTATAGGTGGTTGGGTAACATGTATCTCCTCTACTACAGTGCTACTCAAAGTGACGGTCTGTGAACAGGTGTCAGTCTGTGAGCCATCAGCTGCTGGTACATGGCGAGATTCCAGAAAAGAAACATTATAACATGCTTATAAAATATGTATAAAATGCTTATGTAATTTTGTATCATTTGTTTACAAAATAAATATAAGATAAAAAAAATTGTCAACTTTTATTATATCCATTAAATATTATTTCCGGTATAAATTGATATTCCTAAGAAACATTACCGGCCCCTGGCACATTGGAAATAAAACTGCCAGTATGCTACATCAGATAGTTTGAGAAGCACTGCTCTACAAGAAACCTGTTTCTGTTCCTCTGTTACACTCTAACCTCTCATTACCTGGCACAAGGCTGCATCTTCCAATACCCACCTCTCAAAGTCTCAAAGGATCTTTGTCTTGTGAGTTACTTGGTAACCCCATCGATGCTGGTGCCATGTAAAAAGCATCCAGTCTACACCATAGAGGCGTTGACATTTGAAGGGAGCCCATTTGTAAAAACTGTGCCCAAGTAGACCTCACTGGTGTTGATGCCACATAAAAAGCATCCAGGCCACTCTGTAAAGTGACTGACATTAGGAAGGACACCTAGCCATAAAAGCCATGCCAAAACACACCTCACTGGTGTTGGTGCCATGTAAAAAGCACTCAGTTCACTCTGTTGGGTGGCTGGTGTTCAGTTGCAAAAACTATATCAAAACAGTGAAGCCTGGTGTAGTCTTCTGGCTTACCAGCTCCTGTCAAACTGCCCAATCCATGCCAGCATGAAAAATGGATGTTAAATGATTATAATGATGATGATGATGAGGAGGAGGATGATGATATGGTGCCCCACTAAATTTATGTGTGTGTGTATATATGTAATTTTTGTTCTATGGTATTTGACATACTGGTATTTACCTAAACACACACACACACACACACACACACCACACACACACACACACACACACACACACACACATGTAATTAGTAATATGCAAAAATAAACTTAGATTTTTGTAGACATTTGGGATTCCACATTTGTAGTGTAAATAATTCCTCTGATTACAGAGATTTATTAAACCAACTTAATTACCATTTAATAGTATATTTTAGAAGCAATAAAACACCACTTCAAAATTTTTGTCAGGATTCCAGAATGTATCTATGTGGTTCCTGTATAACACTCAATAATAGAAGAAGAGAGAGTCACGTGATTTTAAAATAATATATTGTAACAACATGTAAAACTTTTCATTTGTTGACTACTAAGTAAATAGCAAAAACAAACCTAGTAAACATTTTATCCATTTTCCAAAACGATTTTCCTTTTCCATTTTTGTTAACAATTAAAAATTTAAACAAATATATGGCATTTTTAAACAAGCATACAATATTTACAATGCTTGAACCATATTATCAAGTGGAATAAAGGTCATTCAAGTTATGTGTAAAGTATTTTTTGATTAATTCTTTCATGAAACTACAAATTTGTAGAAGTAAAGAATAGAAAAATTGGAAAAAAAAAAGCCGAAAGAAAAGAAAAAAGGCAAAGAGAAAGGCAAATTTGGTAAAAGTTAAATTATAAATATTGTATGTAAGCTATAATTCCTGATATTATGCAGGGTGGCAAAAGTATACATCCAAAGTTACCTATTTGTTGTTGTCAGTATCAACTTTATCTCATATCTGAGTATTTATTTTCTCCTTTACTGAACGCTTCCTTTATGATGAGACTGTTGATGATTCTGAAGACCAATCCTTGCATAGAAGAGTCAATGGCATTGACTGCATGGCAATGTTGGTGGATAATGAGATTGATTTTGTTGAGCCTTTCTCTGCTGTCATTTGATTTCTTCCTTTTCTCTTCTGCTGGCTTTGAAGTTTTTGATGGAGGAAGCAGGTTAAGGAGGGGGTTGATATCTTTAAGAGAGCATGTATTCTACATGAAGAATTTAAGTGTGCCCCTCAAAAGTGCACCGCTGGTGTAGTGAATGGGGAAAACTTGGTTTGCAATGTTTGCAGTCATGTATGCTTGACAAGAGCGGGGCTCATTAGCCACGAACAGAGCCACAAATGCAAAATTTATGTTAGTCCTAGAGCGCACAATGTTCATGGAGGTCAGCAATAGTCTTCCTCGATCATGAGAAGACGGCCATCATGTATGTATGTTGTATGTGTCTATATCAGTCTTCAACCATTATGCTACTAATCATCAATATATACATATATGTACATATATATATTTATACATATCTTTTGGTAATGGGAAATTTTATTTAACGATAAACTGTAAATAAAATGTGCATGTATAACATTGATATTTTAGTCATGTTATGCTACTAAAAACCTCCGATTAAACCATATGGTTCTTGCTGTACAAAGGACTGAAGAATAATATATATATATATATATATATATATATATATGTATGCATACTTTATAGTATTAATATTTTTGACATTTTATACAAAGAGAACTCATTATAAATTCAGTGTATAATATTCTAACAGAGTACATGATATATATATATGCATGTACATTCATACAGTCATATCTACTAAGATATATATATATATATATATATATATATATATATATATATATATGTATATATATATACAGTTGGATAACTGAAGAGATGACGGCGTGGATTTCCACTCCGGTATCTGAAACTCAGAGTTTTATCATGGCTACCAAATAATTGTCACATATTACATTTACAGATAAATTCCTCTATACATAATATCAAGGTCTCTTTCATTCTTTTGTTGTCTTACCATTTTTATCGAGCCAAACAGTTGCTCTGGCAGTGATCCCAATCGGATGGAGCTGTTAGCGGTCCACTAGCACGGATGCCAGTCATCGAATTTGGTATATATATATATATATATATATATATATACACACACCACGCACATATATATGCACACAAACCCTTATTCATAAACATATATACACATCTGCATTTATATCTTACTCCCATTTCAGTAATCTGTGTGTATCTATGCATGTATATGTGAGAGGAGTGTGTGTGTGTGTACGTGTATGTGTTTCTGTATTTATACTTTTTAAATGTGAAAAACTGATAAAAATGGAGACCACAGATCTCTAGGGATGATGCCTGGTTGTAATTACCACCATACCATATACTCTCTGACATATATCACATTTCATGTGAACACAGTAAGAACATAATCATTTTTGAATCCTGGGCATTTGGTTGCTTTGATCCTTTCGTTTGTGGTTCTGTTGTAACATTATTTATTGATTGATCCTCAAGTTTTCCTTATACACACATACACACTCATACAGACTCATACATACACATAGGTTAATTTATGTTCAGACATACAAGCATACATACATGTGTATATGTGCATTTGTGTGTGTGTGCATGTATAAATATATAGATATACACACACACATACATGCAGTTATGCATAGATATGTACATATATGTGTATACATATATATGTATATTTTTAAGAATATATATATGTAGGTATGTATATGTACATGTAAGTATACATATCTGCATAAATGTAGGAGTGTGTGTGTGTATATATATATATATGTATGTATGTATGTATGTATTTGCATGCATATCTATCTATATATATATCTATTTATTGATCTATCTATCTATTGATCTATCTATCTACCTATCTAAATATCTATGTACACACACACACACACACATACACACTGTACAGATAACACGAAGAACAAAGGGAATCAATTTCTTAACCTTGTATGATCAGAAGCATTTATGACTGAGAGGTTATCACTACTGACATATACACATCCACAGATGCAAAATAAAACTCCCTTTTATAAGACAAAGTGGAACTTGGAACTTTGAGCAGCAGCTCCCTCAGATTCACTGTTAAATATAAATTATGCACACACACACACACACACACACATGTGTATCTGCTTATTTATGTATAGAACCACAGATAAGAATTTATTTGAAACTATGGAGAAACTATTAATACAACCCTTATTACTTTGAAACAGAAGATCAACTTATAACCTATGAGCTATGAATAATATACTGCAAATAAATTCCTACTGCTAGTGGGATTTTGTGTATATTTTTATTCTTTTACAAAATGTTTCTTCAGTGATATGCATTTCCACATCAAGAGGAAAACAGCCCTGTTCTATGAATTTACTTAGTAATACTTCAGATTCAAAAAAATTTAAGATACTAAAAATTGGGACAAAAAATACTTTGATATTTTGGATAAACTATTTTCTTATTTAAGCCCAGTTCAAAATTTACTGAGCAGATATATGATTCTGTCTTTTACATTCATATCTCTCAACTACATTATCCAGAGTGTGATTCCATTTTTCAAGAGCAAGAGTGCAATTTAAGAAAGACCAAACTGTTGCTTCTACCCATTCACACAACCACATACAGTACTACCTGTTGCTTTTAAGTGCTGTAATATTGGATCCATAAGTCTTTCAAGTTGGTTCTGCTTGTGGCAGTACACATAATCGGTTCTACATATAATCAGTCTAATAACTGTAATAACTGTTGTCCAAAAATTAACTCTTTGAACTCCATGTCTGCTGGCAACAAATATAATAGCACCATATAAACACTATTTTGAGCAGCACTTCAATAGTTAGCATCACTCTCTTTATCTATCCTTGTTTTACTCCCTGGCCTTGTTTTTCATACAGACACATGTGTGTGTGTATGTGTGTGTGTGTGTGTGTGCACATAAATGTATATCTATAATCACATATATATATATACACATACTGATCTCATATAAAGATATATGCATGTACCTGTTTAAACATATATAAAATATATAAATATATGTGTTTTAAATACATACATTATTACAAATGCACATACAATATATATATATACTTGTGTGTGTATGGATGTATATATACATATATATGCATGTATATATATATATATATATATATATATATATATATATATATGTATATAAATAGATATACCTTTACCTATCTCTGCATCT
This sequence comes from Octopus sinensis, assembly GCF_006345805.1. Lineage (NCBI taxonomy): Eukaryota > Metazoa > Mollusca > Cephalopoda > Octopoda > Octopodidae > Octopus > Octopus sinensis. The sequence continues at coordinate 86,148,043 of NC_042997.1, read as the reverse complement.
ATATATATTGCTGGTATGGCTATGTGGTTATGAAGATTGATTCTCAACCATGTGGTTTTGGATTCAGCGTCACTGCATAACATTTCAGCAAGAGCCTTCTACTATAATGCTGGGTCAATCAAAGCCTTGGGAGTGGATTTGATAGACGTTAACTGAAAGCAGCCCATCAGAATTGTGTATGTGAGAGAGAGAGAGAGAGAGAGAGAGAGAGAGAGAGAGAGAGAGAGAGAATGAATGAATTCATTGGTTTGTAAACAGTGGCTTCTTGATAGTGTTGTTTGCTTGCAGTCTGCTATGAAAGCATGCTTGGGCTTCTTGGCATGTTTCACAATCTTAGCAAACATATGGCATTGTTTGATTCCAGTTTTTTTTGCATAAAACATGCCCAGTTGTTTTTATGTGGTAGAATGAGAAATTAATTCAGTTGGAAACAGGTGGGGTTTGATGTGAGAAAGGGTATCCAGCTGTAGAAAACTGCCACCTATGTACTCTCATCTGACCTTGCAAGCATTGAAAAGTAGATATTAAAGTGGTGATGATGATGATGATGAGGGTATGCCTAAACGCAATCTGCAGTACCCTCTCTCTCTATCTCTTCATCTTTCTCTCTATTTTCTCTCCTTTCTTTTCTAATTGAGATAGCCATGCATCTCCTCTATAGCAATGCACCTATCGCTATCCCTCAAATATTCTTTAACCTCTCAACTGGCACAAAGCAGTTTTCCCTCAATACTACACCCCCTCCAGGTCTGGGGTCTTCATCTTGTAATTTACTTGGTGACCCTGCTGATGCTGGTGCAACATAAAAAGCACACACTACACTCTGTAAAGTGGTTGGTGTTAGGAAATGCATCCAACCATAGAAACAAAGCCATAGCAGATAATGGAGCCTGGCCCAGTCCATTGGCTTTCCAGCTCCTGACAAACGATCGAACCCATGCCAACTTGGAAAATGAAGTTTGATGATGATGATAATGATGATATACATACATGCATGCATACATGCTTGTGTGTGTGTGTTTACACCTGCACTCACTTATTTGAAAGTTACAATGTTTGAGCAGTGATGTTGGCACCTCCCCTGTCAGCAACTTGTCCACTCACTTTGTAAGCTACATAAAACAAAAGATCTATTACTTGCAGACATGTAAAGATTAAAATCCAGCAGTAAAACAATGCTTTGATAACATATTTGTCTAACCCATGCTAGCATGGAAAAACGGATATAAATTAATCAAAATGAAATATATGTGGGTGCATATGTCTAAGTGTGTGTTTGTGCATGCGTGTGTATGTAAGTATGTGTATATTGTCTTTTATATGATTTCTTATGTAATAAGAATAGTATGAAAGCACAATACATCCATCTCTTAGAAGTATGTAGAACCTGATATATGTTTAGCTCTGGATGTGTAATCCTGTTTATCTTGCAAATGTTTCACATGTGTAACACTCAGATGCATGCACACATACATATACATCTTTACACACTTACGCTAGCTATTCAAATTTTGCTATTTTGAAATGATTTCACAGAAGATGAAATTGAAAGATTTGTTAGAAATTAATGGGAGTGAATGTGTTAAAAGAATGGAAAAATCTTTGAGAGATTGATGTGTGTGTGTGTGAGACTACCTTGATCAATTTTTCCATTCCAGTATGAAAAAAAAAAAGAACACACACAGAGACAGACATACACATTCTTGTGCACTTCTACACTCATACACTCTCTCATGCCTTATACACACCTGCATATGCACACTTATACACACACTTCTGGTCATATGCAGACATATTCACATATACACACAAAGCAGCATGTACACACAGACATACACCCACACTTACATGTAAATAAAAGCCAAATGAAGAGAAATGTTAGCTGAAATAAATTTAGTTAATCAAATCACCAACCACACCCATTATTAATGTAATATCATGTAATGAGACAAAGATAGATTATCAAGATAGCAAAGCAACTCAAGTAACTATACTGAGGTAAGAACTCTGCTTTTATTTGCTGCATACACAGAAACAATATATATGTCATGCATACTCTTATATTTTTATTGTGAATCAGGTGATGAAGTTTCACACATGTAAGCTGTACAGGCAATCAGTCAGACGAAGAACATTGATGATGTCTATAAAACACTAGGTAGAATGATTTCCATTGGTCAAAGTGGATCATGTGGTTGGATATGTTGCAGATCAAAGGTAATGTTGACTGGATAAAAATGGTGTAGAGGAGGCTCCCCAAGGAGAAACTATTCTGCCATGCCTGTTAGTGCTTGTAGTTGTAGATTTGAGTCAACAGGCATAGACCTTGGACAATCAGGCAAGCATCAGGGAGATGTTCAGGAAGAACCTCCTCCAATGATTACAATTAGCTAATTGATCTCTGGTTAAGTGACTTAGGTAATTGCTTTAATATTGGGATCTTTACAGTTAGATAAAACTGCTTTTTTGTAATCCATTTAACAAAGAAGTGTCTCTATCAATGATTGGAGGGAATTCAAATTTTAGATCTGTGTTTACACAAAAATCGACCCAGAGATGCGGTTTTTCTCATCCTTTGATCTAATTGAGTGTAGATGTTGGTAGAAAATGTTTTGAAAATTTTTACAGTAATCCATGTTATTCTTTTCAATATCCCTCAGGGATGTTATTGATACTCAATATATCCCTGCTTTGAAAAGACAAGATACTCTAAATCCCACAAGGACTCATGAAGAGGGATTTAATAGTTACAAGTTAAATGCTAGTATGTGGACTGTGTGGGTGGGTGTGTTTTTGTTGATCATTTGTGATCTGTGAAGAGATACTGTCTAGACAAGATTAGCTTGCCTTAATATGAGTTTTGAAATGATTATTTGAATGTCATAGAGATAAAAATACTTGTAGATATGTTCATAGTATATCTAACCCATATGGTGAATTAAACTAAATAACCTTCCTTTTATTTGTCCTGTAGGGAGTAGGGTATTCTCCACAATATTAGCTTCTAATTGAAGCTGATTCTATTTAGCATGTCATAATAGAATGTAACCTTGTTAAAGTGACCCCTGCCATAGGATTAATCAAAAAGTATCTAACATATTTCATTTGCAAGATTTCTAGTTATGGCTAGTGGAGTGGAAACTTTTATCTTCACAATGATGTAAAAAATGTTCATGATTGCCTTCTCCACTATGGCTATTACAATGACATCTACAATTTTTCATGTGCCATCAACAAAACAACTTCTTTCACAATTACTATCTCCATCACTACCATAGCTACAATCATCACACCTAATCCCATGCTCCTATCAGTATGCCTATCTTTCCAAACACTTGTCTGTTTATCCCTTTACACATCTCTCTCTCTCTATCTCTGTATAAGGAATTACACCTGTGAAGTCTCTGAACAGACTTTGAACAAAACAAAATACATTTTGTTGAAATACTGATTGTAATAAAATATATTAACACTTACACATGGCACTTGAGTTTTTAATCTGGTACAGATAAAATTAAAAGAATCAACGACATGTCTTGTATGGTGAAAGACTCATTAACTATCTAGTAAGAGTCATTCATTTAATACGTGTAAGAGAGTGCGTGCATACTCTGAGATGAATCCTAAAAGAAAATGACTAGTTTTCGGAGAAGTCAGTATATATATATATGAAAGTATATAGGCAAAAGTATAGCTGTGATTGCTTTGCAACTACACAGATTTAGGTTCAGTTCCTCTACACAGCACATTGGCCAATTGTCTTCTATATTTCTTTGAGCTACATAACACCTCATGAATGCAATTAGCTGATCTAAACTGCATTGATACCCCTCTCTCTCTATCTCGCTCTCTCTCTCACACACACACTATATATATATATATATAATTGCTGATTCACTATATCACTCAACTGATGCAATCCTTTAATCAAGAATAAGAAATTAACAGCAAATTTGGTTATACACGAAGTCATTATGGCAAATTGAACACACATTGTTTTTCATTGGTTACAATACGTCATGTCACTTGGTGATATTAGAATCTGGTGTATGGTTAGTTAGTTTCTGGTATGTAACTATATTCTTAGTGTTGCTAGGGAGGAACAGTTCTATGGCCATACACAATTACAGAGTTATATGATATATTTTTCTAGTTTGAAGAAGAGAGTTTATATTAATTCTATTTGTTGCATTTTAAATAGTTAAGAAGAATCTATTTTCTATGTCAGCTTGTAGTGTATATCTTGTTTATTCTGTTTGAGATGTTAGCTGTTATTATTAATATATATTTTTTCTGAAATGCATAGGTTACATTTATGTGGACTGTTTATGTATGAGGATATATTATACAATCTATGTACCAACAATAACTCATACAACTAATTTTACCCAAATGCAAACCAATGATATAACATAAATCATATAACACATTCTATACAGTTTCCACTTGGTATTAAAATACCCAATGCATAGAAAATAGCATTCTACCTAACACAATAATGCAAAATCACACAATATGTATTGAATACAATCACCACCCAATAATATAACACAAAACAAAAGTCACACGACAAAGCCTTAAACCCACATTTAAAAGATTTCAGACTATAAAGAGATGAAGAGAATGTAAGGGGCATGACTTTTAATAAACCAGCAACTGTTCTACACAATATAACAGCAATATATTTCAAATTACACACACACAGAAATATGTAAGTGCATATGTTATACCTCACTGTTGTCATGTTTCTCTCATTCATAGGCACTCTTGTTTTAAACTGGCCATTGCTTCTCCCCAACAACAGTAAACTGCCATTCCTCCCTCTTCACTATGGTTACTTGCTTCTTCTACCTCCTATGGAAAAATTGTCCATTTTATTTGACCACCTCTGGCTGTAGATTATATAAAGGACCTTTAGCACATGGTTTCTCAGACTTTCATGTTGCTTACTTCATTCACTGCTGTTGATTGACACTTGCAATATGCACAGTTAAGCTAAGAATTTCTCTTGTTTTTAATTGCTTCATTCATTCATCTAACCTATATTACTAACATGTACTTTCATAACCTGTAATTATTTAAATTAATTCTTCAAATAACTTTCAAACTGTAATTCCCTAAAACCCTAATGTTCTCTCCTTGTTTCATAATGTTTTTGTCACTGTTCTCTAAAATTCGTAAGCACTCTTGTTTTACTTATGTCTCTCACTGATGCCATGTTTCTCCCATTTATAGGCATTCTTGTTTTAAACTGGTCACTGCTTGTCTGCAATGCGCCCACCCATCCCTACTCCCATCACCTATATCTAGCCAAAGGAGAAGCAGAAAAGAGCAAGTGACATGAGGACCAACAAATTGAAGTGTTCCGGATTGCAAAACAGTGTGTGAGAGAGAATTATGCCTGTATGGATGATGGTGCACTTGCATTTAGTGATTCTGCAAAGAAAAAGGCTTGGAAGTGCCATTACGAAAGACTGCTGAAAATAGAGAATGAATGGGAGGAGGGGAGTCTGCCAGATGTTGACCCAACTGAGGGACGAGCTACCTGAATCAACAGTACCTTGGTAGATAAAGCAACTAAGGACATGAAGACATGACTCTTCAGAAATTACCACTGAGATGCTTAAAATACCTGGCAGTGTAGGTTATGGTCTAGTCACCTGTATTGCAAATCAGGTGATTCACGAAGGAGTCATACCCAATGACTGGTGTAGCAGCACCATAGTCAACTGTTACAAAGCTAAAGGTAAAGGTTTAACTGCTACAAAGCTAAAGGCAACATAGTTGAGCTCCTTTTGAATGTTGGGCCTCACAGAGGCAATGACCTTTGGCATTATACTGTGCTTGAGAAGAAGACCCATCAAGCCAAATAAAATCTCAGTCATGGAAGATACTTGTGCCATGCAAATGGCAGGTAAAAGCACCTTTTAAGTATTGGGCCTCATGGAGGCAATGATTGAGTCCATTTGACATTATGCCATGCTTGAGAAGAAGACCCATCAAGCCAAGTAAAACCACAGACATAGCAGATACCGGTGTCATGCAAATGGCACGTAAAAGCACCCATTATACTCTCAGAGTGGTTGGCATTAGGAAGGGCAACCAGCTATAGAAACCATGCTAAAACAGACTGGAGTCCAGTGCAGCCTTCCAGCTTGCCAGCCCTGGTCAAACCGTCCAAATCATTCCAGCATGGACAATGGACGTTAAATGATGATGATGATGATATCTTTTATCTTTTACTCATTTCAGTTGTTAGGCTGTGGTCAGGTTGGGCATGCATCATCATCATCATCTAGCATGGGTTGGATGATTTGACTGAGGAGTGGCGAACCAGATGGTTCTGGCAGAGTTCCTACAGCTGGATGCCCTTCCTAACACCAACCACTCTGAGAGTGTAGTGGGTGCTTTTATGTGCCACCGGCACGAGGGCCAGTCTGGCGGTACTGGCAATGGCCATGCTCGAAATAGTGTTTTTCACATGCCACCTGCACAGGAGTCAGTCCAGTGGCACTGGCAATGACCTCGCTTGAATGTTTTGTTCACATGCCACTGGCACAAGTGCCAGTAAGGCAATGCTGGTAACGATCATGCTCAAATGGTGTTTTTTACATGCCACCGGCATGGAAGCCAGACAGCCACTCTGGCAGTGATCTCGCTTGGATGGAGCTGTTAGTATTATTGTGAAGAATTCTATTCAAATGAATTGACCCCATTAATTACTTTTTCTTTTTAAGTCTGATACTCATTCTATCAATCTCTTTTGCTGAACTGCGAAGTTATGGGAGTGTAAACATACCAACACCAGTTGTCAAGCAGTAGTGGAAGACAAAAACAGATATTCACACACAGCCCACACAGACATGGACACATATCTGTGCACACACACATATGGGCTTCTTTCGCAGAATCCACTCACAAGGATTTGGTCAGCCCAAGGTTATAATAGTAGAAGACACTTGCCCAAGGTGTCATGCAATGGGACTGAACCTGGAACCATGTGGTTGGGAAGCAAGTTTCTTACCACAAAGCTTTGCCTGCACCAACTAAAAAAAAAAAAGTCAAAAAGCCTACATAAATATATATTAAATGTGTACACACACACACACACACACACACATGCACACACATACACATATATATTTGAGAATATCTAAGAGCATGCTGAGAGGAAGGAGTGAGGTTATTTGTTGCCATAGTTTATACAGACTAAAAGCAAACTACAAAATTACTGAAACACAATTCTGTCTCCTACTGAGTTACCAGTTTTCAGATATTCATCGAACATTTCCTTTTTGTTAAACCAATCACATTTTTTTTAATGTCATGTTTTAATCTGCCTTGTCTATTTGTCTCTCCATCTGAACTGGTTCATCCATCCATCCATCCATCCAATCATCCATGCATCTAGCCATATACCTAGCTAGCCATCTAGCTACCACATAAAAGACATTATGGAGAGTGCCAATATTAAGAGAAAGACCTCAGACAATTTATTGACTCAGTAAGGAGGGATGTCAGTGGAGAGAGATATTTTTATTTTATATTTTGTTTTTTCTTTTTTCCAAAACATTTCAGCTTCACTTCACACTGATCAGGAACCAATAGGTCATAATCTATAGATAGCACTTTTGACAACTACTGCTGCATTTTAATAATTTAACATCAAGCTGTGCTAACCCTACCACTTGAACTTTCTACCTAATCATTCATTCCCAGGTGGTCTCAAAACCTATTTTTCATTGATTTTATAAAAATGCAATAACAACAACCAGAGAAAGATAAAAAGCATAAATTCTGAGTTTGGCATAAAGAATAAAAATAAATCTGCTGCAAAAAATGAAGAGACAGCATTTTCTTTTCCTATAGTTTTCTACATGTTTATTTAATGCCTTACTGTCAAGGTCACTATTTAATTTTTTATCATATCTGTATAATTCTCATTCACATTCACGCACATGTATCTGATTTCAAATTTCATCACAAAGCCAGTAATTTCGGAGGAGGGTATAAGCTAATTACAGTGACCCCAGTGTTCAACTGGTACTTAATTTATTGACTCTGAAAGGATGAAAGGCAAAGTCTGACCAGTAGAAAACACGTATGTAATTAAATGTAACAAAATGTTTGAAGGCATGGCTGTGTAGTTAAGAAACATGCTTTTTGGGTTCGATCTTACAGCATGACATCTTTGGCAAGTGTCTTGTACTATGGCCCTAGTTTGATCACTGCATTGTGAGAGTATTTGGGAGATGAACTGTGGCTATGGCCATGCTGGGACACTTATTCAAAAGGTTTAGTTGAACAAACCAGCCCTAGTACCTATTTTTTAAAGTCTGGTACTTATTCTATTGGTCTTTTGCTGAACTGACAAGTTGCAGGAATGCAAACAAATCAACAAAGGTTTTTTTTTTCTTGCTTTTTTCTTACAGACCAGCATCCTGGTTTTTAAATACATCTAATGATATGCACTGAGCCTGAAAGATTACTTAGAGATAGATGGTATGGTACACAAATCTGCCAAATTATTGTATATATATATATATATATATATATATATATATATACACATATATACATATATATGTGTGTGTGTGAGACTTTGTGTTTGAGCTTGTCCCCACCATATACACACTGCTTGACAATTAGTGTTGATGTGTTTACATCCCTGTAACTTAGCAGATCAGCAAAAGGGACTAATAGAATAAGTACCAGGCTTGATAAAAAAAACCAACAAAATTCTGGTATTGACAAGTTTTACTAAAATTTTTCAAGACAGTGCCTCAGCATGGCCAAGTCTCATAACAGAAACAAATAAAAGATAAATGATAAAGATATCTAGTCTGGCCATTGATTTAAATCATGAATACATGCCCCAAATCAAACCGTGGCTATAGTAAAAAAAAACTCTTGCCAAAGACACCACACAATAGGATTGAACCTAGGACTTGATGTTGCTAAATGAACTTAACCATTTAGCCATACTGCATCCCCAATATATACTAGAAATGCTCAAACGATACATATATAATACATAATACAGGTAAAGATGAATGAGAAACTGAAGAGAAATTCCAAAGTAAGTGATGAATAAAACATGGAAGGTGGAAAGAATTATGGTTAATGCACTTCTTTTTCTGTTATTTACTGGAAACATGCAACTTTAGCAATTAAATAATTAATTGTTGAAGCTGGCTGTTGAATGGCTGATAACTGAAAAGATAGATTGTTAAGAAGTATTCTTTATGCATTATAATTGTATATGTTTGTGAGTATGTGTGTATGTATACATGTATCTGTGTGTGTGTGAGTGTGTGTGTGCAACATATACAAATATAAATGTATATCTACATAGACACACACACACAAATATATCAATCTAGATACATGGATTGACAGATACATATATATACTGATACACACATATATATATGTGTGTGTGCGTATATATATATATATATATATATATATATATTCACACACATATGTAAATCTATACATGTATATGTGTACATTATATGTATCTCTCTCTCTCTCTCTCTCTATATATATATATATATATATATATATATATATATATATATATATATATATATATATATATATATATATATATATATATATATATATATATATATATACATATATATATATATATATATATGTATATTATATATATATGTATATATAATGTACACATATACATATGTATAAATATGTATATCTATTTATACAGAGATATGTATGTACATATGTGTGCATGTAAGCAAATTTCTTCTTCTTCCACTTTTTGCATCAATCTTCTGTGAGGTTTTTTTTCTTGCTTTTTTCTTACAGACCAGCATCCTGGTTTTTAAATACATCTAATGATATGCACTGAGCCTGAAAGATTACTTAGAGATAGGTGGTATGGTACACAAATCTGCCAAATTATTGTATCTCTAAAGCATGAAACTATTAGGAGCTCCTTTGTAAATTGTGTATATTAAATTATATCTATCTCTCACTGGATGGGGTACATCTTTTTGTTGATCCCACCTATAACAGAACTGTAAACTGTAATCTATATATTATATATATATATATATATATATATATATTATATATATATATAGGTGCCATTTAAAAAGCATCAAGTACATTCTTTAAAGTGGTTGGCATTAAGAAGAGCATCCAGCCATAGAAACCAAGTCAAAATAGACTGTGGAACCTGGTGCGGTCCCTGGCCTTGCCAATCCCTGTAAAGCCATTCAACCCCATGAAAATGGACGTTAAATGTTGATGATGGCGATGATATATATCATCACTGTTTTAATGTTCACTTTACCATACTTGGACAGAGATTATTGAGGCAGATTTTCTATGACTGGATGCTCTTCCTGTAGTCAAATCTCACTTGTTTCCAAGCAGGATAATAGTTCCTCATGGTCAGAAATGTTTCCATAGAATATTGGAAATGGAATGACACTTCTGTATGATAGTGACATCTATCATGCAATGTCAAAAGAAGAAGATACAAGCACACACACACACAGACACACACAGACACAGACACACACAGACACACACACACACACACACACACACACACAACACACACACACACACACACACACACACACACACACACACACACATACGTATACAACAGGCTTCTTTCAGCTTCTGTTAACCAGATCTGTTCTTAAGAGTGTGTGTGTATATATATAAATATATATATATATATATGTTAATATATATATGAATTAGCAAATTCATTCTATGTATTTAGTTTCACAGTGAAATACTTTTCTGAGTTACTGATCAATACAATAAGAAATTATAAAATTAGCAAAAGCATAGAATAGTTGTTTTTACTGTTTCTAGATCTTATCAGACGTCATATAGCTGAAGGTTTGTCTCCTGTTATTCCGTGTGAATGTGTGTGTGAATATACATACAATTACACACACACACACATATGTATATGTGCGTGCACGCAGACACATATTTCTCTTATGAGACTAATAACCTGATGTAGAACTTAAAATGTGTATACTTCAAAATGAAGCATTAGTTGAGTACAGAGAGGTAACAAGAAAATGAAATGACAAAGGAATAAACGATTATCTTATGAACTTCATTAGCTTACAGCTGTTTCTACTATAAGATGCATCTCCATTTTATTTTTGTTCCCCCTCCATTTTTTCACCTCTCAATCCTTTCTGTCAAAGAGCATAGGCTCAAAACGTCAAAAACTTTTCCATTCTTCTGGAGTGTTAAATTAATACACCTGCTTGTTATTCCCTCACCTATCATCGTCTTTTGTTTTCTGTAAATTTGAATTGTGAATTGTGACACTCCCAAACAGTTGAAGGAATCTGGGGTGGAGGTAGACCCAGGAAGACATGGGATGAGGTGGTGAAGCATGACCTTTGAATGTTGGGCCTCACAGAAGCAATGACGAAAGACCGAGACCTCAGGAGATATGCTGTGACTGCGAAGACCTGGCAAATAAAGTGAGTTCACAGCTGTAACTTACATCAGTGTTGCATAAACAGCCCCAGCCCACTCAAAAGTACCTTGGTGCATAGGGCGACATGCTGTGCTTGAGGAGGCCACCACCGCTGCCGCTGCCGCCACCACCAACACCACATCATCATCATCATCATATTATTATTATTATTCTAATGCTCACTTTTCTATATTTGTATGAGTCAGATGAAATTCATTGAGGCAGATTTTATATGGCAGAATGCCCTCCCTATTGCCAACCCTCACCTGTTTCCAATCAAGGAGGCAACTGGAAACAAAGAATGCCACTTGTATAATGGTGACATTATAACTATCATTAAGTTATGATATTAAGATAAGGAAGCAAATAAACACAGACTTCAAAGTTTTGGCCAGCTAAGCTACAGTTAGACTACTTAGTTGGCTAAAACTTTGAAATCACTGTCAGGAACAATCTTGTATAAGACTAATAAATTTGTACTCTACAAAAGTATAAAATAACCCATCAGATTAATGTAAAATTGTTTTTATTATAACTGAACATAAAAACTAACATTAATATATTATACACACACACACACACATGCATATGTGTGTGTGTATGTGTGTGTGTGTGTGTGTATGAGTGCAAATTGGTACCAGATCCAATCACAAAGCAGTGATTATAGAAGACCTTTGTCCAAGGTGTCATGCAGGCACATCTTTAAAAAT